>NW_028281639.1:40000-197514 GCF_059751285.1 Brachycentrus maculatus | reverse complement strand
TATGTAAAATGTTTTTGAAATCAATACTAATATGCTATGAAAATGCCAAAGCAGTAATAGCTCAGAAAAAAATATTAATTTGATAAATATTTTTTAAAGTTTGTGATTTTCCATTTAAAGATTACTTTTTTTCATTTAATAACAAATTTGTAATTTCGACTAGATTATAAGCGAAAGGCTTCTTCGTTAAGACCAACTCAATTAATAAAACTGTTGTTATTGAAACTGCTGACTGAAAATGTGGTGTTTTGCCTGAACTTCAAAAATTATTTGACATATACCCTTCAAATAATTACTTTTAAAATCTTCTTCAAACCCTCATCTGAACTCGTTGGTGCAAAGTGCATTGTATCATATAAACGGAGAGATATCTTGATCGTTAACACATAAAGGAAGGGTGATCTGCCCTCCGCTTCAGGTGCCAGTCAAGGGTAATATTGAATAAATATTAGAGAGAAAAAATCACTTATATTTATTTGACCCATCCTCCTGGGAATCGAACCCGGGATCTTCAGTACGGTAGCCGAGCGTGCTGACAATTATTACACTACTTATACAATAATACACTTAAATTCCGTGAGGATTATGTAGTTTATGTTGAATGTATTTAACTATTATCTAAATACCTATGTTGTTACGTTATTGCTAACTAAAGAAAAACGAATCTCTAGATTGGATCAAGAAGGTTTTTTAGATACACTTTTTAGATATGGTTTTATTATAAATTCATGATAGAATAACTATATAACATTAAACTCATGTTTACAAAATCTCATCGATAGCGCAAATCAGCAATACAAAATATTTTTTTCGCTTTTATTTGTGTAAAATCACCAGCGATTGTTTATTGTACCTACTGTTGTTAAGTTAACAACTTTTTTGAAAGAAAAATAAATGAACCATTTTGTAAATAGTATATGTCGCTCACTCCTTTTTTAAGAACGTCATAAATCAAAAAAACTTTTCAGGAGAACGTTTTTAAAGTTTAAAAATATAATACAATGTATTAAAAATAAATATCAAGCCACTTATTGAACTTTTCACCGTGCAACAGATCTTTTTGGGTAAAACCTGAAGGTATTTTCTACATTTGAAAAATATTTAGTATGTTTCAAAAATAATTAAACAATACCTTTTCTTCAAAATGCAAAAAGAACACTTTCTGCCCTATAGCGGGTAAATATTAAGTTAAAAATATGCCTCTTTTGCTGGGATATAGTACATTTTCTAGGCATTCCGAAAACATGCACAACTCAAAATTGACGGTTTTTGATTTATGACGTTCTTGAAAGGAGTGAGCGATGATTATTTAAGTTTAGTAACAGGTGTGATTTTTTTAAATACTTACATGCAATTAGCAGAAACCCTTGAAATTTATAGAGTCTTATCAACAATAGGTACTAAATATGTTCAAGTACATAGGTGTTTAAGTAAGTGTGATAGTCTTTATACTGTTGATGAGTATTATAATTTTCTTAGCATATTACACACTCTTCGAGATAGATGTGAGAGAGGGGGGATTATATTATAAAAACATATTATTTTCGATTAAGTTTTGGTTTTGTTATAAGTGATAAACAATATTTATCGGAAATAAGGGTGAACTTATTTTTGTGTTTTTTTTTTTGTTTTAATTACAAAAGACATTAACATAATATTTAAGTACCTTTAAAATATTCTGAATGAATCAAAATGTTAAACAGAATAAAAATTCATAAAAGAGTTTAAAATACTCATAGAATTAAAATGTTAAACAGTTAGAAATAAATTAAAGAGTTTAAAATCATAAAAAAGTAAAGAAAAAAAACGATTTTATTTTTTGTAGAGTTTTGATACAGCAAATAAACTGGTTGAGTGAACATTCTAAGAAGAGTATATTTCAAGATTTGTATTTTTAGAAAAAAATCTGTAAGAGTTAATACTCATTTCTTCATAAGGACAAACATCTGAGAAATGTCTTCTTTATGATTAAAAAATACGTGTATTTGAACAAAAAATTCTAATAATACTCAAAGTGTATTCGTAAATAAATTATTTGATCAAATTATAAGCTTATATAATAAAATGAGAAGCATATTATCTGGCGTTTCTCATGTATGTGATTATAATCCAGGATTCGGACCTCACTTATAAATATACGAGTTTCTGCTTAGTAAGAAAGCTTATTCGTCTCACCAATATATGTCACTAGTGAAATTCTAGTGATTCTAGTACTATGTTTTAAAATTGGATCATATATATATAGAACTTTTAAGAATTTAGAATAGCGTGGGAAGAATTGCGGAATGTTACACGTGTGTAAAGTGATCACTCAAACCAACCTGTGACGGTCGTAAGCCCCGTAAATGTCCAGACTTCCATATTACTCTTTATCAACATATGTATGTTGAGATGTCAAAAAATAATAGTTTAATTTCAGGTAAAAACTAGACGAACTGTAAACTGTTTTACCTTTGAATCACATCTACATACATATTTGAACATGTAATATGGCATTTACATATATATTCGTTTGGAATTTTATTCTTGTCGGTAGTGTTATATATGAATATATGTTATATAAGAAAAAGTTCTTTCATAGAGAGAAATTAGATTAAATAATAAAAATATATTTATTTTAAAATAAATTAAAAAGATATATCATGAGCAAGAAGAAGGAAAGAAAAAAAATTAAAAATACTATCGACATTTGGTTTTATTAATAAAAGTGGATGCAGTTATATATTTTTGAAAAAAATATCAGTCTATTATGATTTTATATAACGGTACACGACGTTTAGTATATATACATATATATATATATATATATATATATATATATATATATATATATATATATATATATATATATATATATATATATATATATATATATATATATATATATATATACATATATATATATATATATATATATATATATATATATATATATATATATATATATATATATATATATATATATATATATATATTTTAATTTTTTTTATTTATTTTTTATTCCAGTATCCCATATTCAAACAATTAATTTATTTTAAAAGTAAAACGGATCATTGTCCTAATGCTCCGTATTACATGAAAAGAATGAAAGTTTTTTTAACTTTAATTAAATTGGTTAAATGTTCATTATCCGCGCTACACATTTTTATGTTGTTTTTTCTTCGTTTCCAGATCAATTTTAAGCGTTCAAAGAAACATATTGAGTTACAACCTCGGCTAAATCCGTTCTGCAGATGGCTATATTATATAGATCCGGGTAGATTGTACCTTAGGTCGATGGGGAATTAAATTTTCAACAATTATCAATACTTCTTGTTGCAAAATAAAGAACAAATCATTTGGTCCACTGATTTTAGAAGAGTCATGGAGCGCTCATAACGTAAGTACGAGTAAATACAGCATTTTTTAAACATGCGCGTTGTTTTTCCGTTTGAGAGTTCAATTTGCTTGTAAGTACAAAGAAGTTTATATTGAATATTTGAATATTTATGAACCATTATTTTATATGTACGTATATCTTGTCGATAAGTGATTAATTCTAATTTTCCTTAATACTATCATTTTTTTTAAATATCATGTATGGCCATTTCACTAACAAAGTAAAATATATAACCTAATCACTATTATAACCCTTATCCGCACTTAATGGTGCATAGGGCACTGCATCAAATTGACGCAGTGTTATCTTGATCATTACTTACATGAAGGCAAGGTGAACACTCTTGCGCTTCAGGAACCAGTCCAGGGTAATATTAAATAAATATTACAGTGTTAAATCACTAATATTTATTTTCACCCCCCCTGGGAATCGAACCCGGGACCTCCAGCACGGTAGCTAAACACGCTGACCATTACACCAGGAGGTGGACGAAAAACCTAATCACTAACGAAAACCTAATCACTAACGTACCTAAAAGCCCTAAAATGGTTAGTTACAATTTATCATAACATTTTATTGGTATATAGATTTTGGCGCAAAAGGAATAAGTAATTTACGCATCAAAATTGATGAGAACATTTTGACAGGAACAATATATTTGTATTAATTACTTCAACATTTCTATATAATAGTGCTGGATTTTATAAAATTTTAAAGCATTTTAGAGAGGAAATTTGTATCAATATAATCAATGTGATCAATAATTACCTTCAGAATGCAATGTATGTCCATAAATTTGAGAGATATGATCGTAACAGAAAAATGCTTTATCGTTTGGTTGTTCGAATTTGGACTGCAAATGAGGGCAATCAAACTTATAATTCAATTTCATCGTAGAACATGTTTCTGATATTTTAATACTGATATAATTGATAAAATTTATTCCATTGAGAAATTCCAAGTTATTTAAAAACATTTCGTGCATTTTACTATTGCTTAAGTATAAATTGTTATGAACATACAAGTCTGAGTGCTCGAGATAAATAAATGGTAGGAATTTACAAGGTTGCATCACACAATTATTTTAATATTTTTACCGTAGGTCAAACGTAGTTCGGTATATTACGTATATTTCCATCGCTTCGGGCAAGCAAAGCTTAATGCTTGGACAATAAAAAAGACATCATAATATTTCAATTGCCGTGGAACAGAATAACGTATTTAACTGATAATCTATAGCTTTTCTCATAAATCTGGAATTAAAGAAGAGGTTTTTATGTCAACCATCAAATTTGCTCTAACTTTTACTTATTCGCTTTTTGAGCTTACATAATATGTACTTTATGATATCAATATCGTAATCATACAGGAGAAAGTGACCAAGTGCATTATTTTACAAAAACGTGATCATTGACTATTTGATATCTTACTAGCTTAATATTGCCCTGAAAAAAATCCCAAAGGATTTTTAACTTGTAAGTATAATATATTGACTTGTTAAAAATGACTAACTGGATTGATGTTTATTTTCTTGTCAAGCAAAAGTGACTTAAATGGCCCTCCTGAACACTTTACATTTTGTCAGTTGGTCACTTTCTCCTTTACGACTACGATGTATTCAATAGATATCAATATTCAATAAAGAATATTTTGTGAACTAGCGGTCATAACCTAAAAACGTAATTCGATCGTTGATTATCATAAGAGGTAATGTTAATCTGATCGTTAAGTACGCGAAGAAAGGTTGTTCAGACTTGCGCGCTCCAGGTACCGGTAATATAAAATAAATATTATTGCGAAAAATAACTTTTATTTATTTTGAGCAATCACATGATAAAAAAGTCCTGAAAAGTAGAAATGTTTTAGTACTGCCATCGCATATCAAGGAAAAAAGAAAAATTAATATTATAACATATTTATTTATTTTTATGTATTGAAAATACATCGGATTTAAAAAAATGGATAAATGTATTTTTTTCGTTATTCTTATTCAAAATTTTGCAATATTTTACGCTCATACGAGTACTGTACAAGTATATATAGATTTTTTTCTAATGTTTCTTTCCTGTACATAAAATAGGAGTTTCAAGTAGATCTCTTGTGCTTCAATGTCATGGTAGGATGGTGCTGAAATCGATTGCATAAATCTAAAAAAAGAGGTTAATACAGTTACAAACTTTGTTTTATTTATACATTTCAGTTTTTCACCTGTTCGTAAGTAGGGTTGGGTGACGAGTAAAGTGCCGCGGGTAAAAAGTGCCAACTGGTGTATTTCGGCCTACGTGCATTTTTAAAGCACGAATTTCCTTCTCGCGGATACCTCGACATGCACAGGGGCTCGAGTTTTGATTCAGCCACCGTCCGTCGGTCCTAGCGGTTACACGACCGTTTTGAATATTTTTCCCCTCAAAAGTATTTTTTTCGAATCGCAAAGAATTTTGGATAGATTGCAACTTTGAAGGTATTTTCCCATCATGTGAGTTCATTCGAATAATTTCTCTAGTTATATTTCAGACATCAGTACTTTGAAGACATCAAATTAAGACAGTTTTAAGTAAAAAAACATATTTGTTTTCACAGTACCCCTTGGGGTGAAAAGTGGCATTTGGCACTTTTCACCCCAAAGATTAAATTATAATGGGAAATGGATCTGGTTGAATAACCAACGTAGAATTCTATGCGTTCGTTCAACATTTTATTTAGCATGTTAAACGATCCTAAGAAAATCTAGTCTTGCTTTTGGTGGATTCAAGTCATTTGGCGATAAAAACATGCACCAAAGAAAATGGAGTTATAATGCTTTTATTTCCGTCACATTGCTTTTATAAACTGCAGCCCCTTGATTTTTCAGTATATGGTCCACCAAAAAAAAACTCTTCTGCTCAAAATGCATGGATGAAGAATAATGCATGCACTACAATGACCATATATATTTTCCCTACAATTGTTCGAATTGCATTGCTTCTAGCTTCATCACCAGTTAACATTTATCAAGGATTTGAAAGGCCTGGAATATTTCCATTTAAAATCAATGCTAATCATATGTGACATATCGTCCAGATCCAACAACAGAAACTTTATTGATTCTGACTTAGCAGATACTACACCACACTTGGAATACTGCAAACTCTATGCCTAGTACATCCACTTCAAAACATCAGTTTTCTCCTGAGGAAGTGAAACCCCTACCTAAGATTGGTCCGCGACAACTAGAGGGAGGAAACGTCATCGGACTACTATTTTAGCCGATATTCCTAAAAAAGCAGCCCCGAATAAGAGCAGTCAAAAGATTAAGGCTCTGGGAACCAGAAGAAAATCTTCCAAGAAAGAAAACATTTTCAAGCTCAGAAAATGAAGAATATTTTTGCATAACGTGCTGTGAGTCTTATTAAGAAAATTTAACAAGAGAAGATTATTGGGTGCAGTGTATTTTATGTAAACAATAGGCCCACGAAAAATGCATTACAAGGGGATCTTCTACTTTCGTTTGTCAAAATTGTGATTCTGATGACGATAAATGTATGTAATTTTAATATTCCATTATATATATAGGTGTTTATAAATATTTATTTTGATAAATATAAGGCTTATTATTGTTCTTCACATGAGTTGTTTATTTATTTGTAGGTATTGGCACTTTTCACCCCGCACCCAGAACTTTTCACCCCGTCAACGGGGTGTTCCGGGGTGTGTTTTTCAAGAAAATGCCATTATTCTTTTTACCTTGGAGAGTTATTTTATTCTTTTCAATATAAACTGTGCTGCAATAATGTAATTACAAGTAGATAAACTCAGAATTTCTCTATACGCACAAGTACTCGAATTGTACAATACGATGTAAAAAATGGCACTTTCATCCCCACCCTACCCTTCTTGTGCTTAGGTTTTAAGGTTTTCCATTAAAATAAAAGATTAACAATGTTTCGAAGGGCAGCCGTGATGTTTGGCGGCTTAGAAATATTAATTATAAAAAAAAAACAGGTAGATAGATAACTACCTATATGATACTTATATTTACACTAATACGCTTCTGTAAACACCTTGTAAGGTCTAGTAAAGATAATGCAGTCGGTTTAATTTGAATATATGTTTGGGCGGTAACGCGCCGTGACCCAGATATAACGAAATTATAAATAGATCGATCTATTATTATTCAGTTGTTCATCGACCTCTACCAATCTAAACGTAAAGAGATGCAAGTTGTAAGACGACAAACGCAACCATTACATGCCAATTACGTAATTGATTGATATGTTTAACTATGATTTAATCAAAATACATACGTTAGTCTATCAATAACGCAGGCGTTAAAACGATATGAAAATAATCGTTGACAAGGAACCGGTTTCTGAAGGAAAAGATTTTTTTTTAACAAGATAATTTTTTTACACGTGATTTAAATATCTATTTGATTCTTTTATTATTTATTGAATTGAACAGATTAATAATCACTGTACATTGTAATTGTAACAGAGATAAATTTATTTTAACAAAAGTACTGTGCAAATAAACATGAAGTTTTCTAAAGGTCCCTAATACGCACTCAATGGTGCATAGGGCACTGCATCATCAGGGGTGTGGAACCATTTCATTTCTAAAGGCTACATTAATTTATCTGATATAACATAAGGCCGTGTTTGTAATATTTTCAAGTTAACCATTGACTACTTTCGACTGAGTTTTGAGGACACTTACATACGGAATCTGTTTAAAAATATATATCTTAAAACCCTTATCCGCATCCGATGGTGCATAGGGCACTGCATCATATAAACGCAGTGTTATAATATTGAATAAATATTAGAGTAAAAAATCACTTATATTTATTTGACCCCCCCTGGGAATCGAATCCGGGACCCCCAGTATGGTAACCGAGCGTGCTTACCATTACACCACGGAGGCGGACTTATGGGGATATTGGTTGAATGAAATATGATTATTAAAATGAAGTATTTCTAAAAAAAAATCCTCCATACATAAATTAATGTAGCAACTTGTCGACGTTAGTACATTTTATAATAATATAATACTCTTATGATCATAAAATGCTCTGTATTTAAAATTTATGTATAAATACACATTTCATAACTAAAGATCTGCTAATAGCGCGTAAAGATAAATAATGCGTATAAATGATATAATTTATTGTATAAATTTAAAATAATTATGTTTTTTAATGCACTAATTGGAAAGAGTACCTACATATGTACATGTAATAAAGGAAACATATTTTTTCAAATTTAAAAAGGTATATTATATATGAGATATGATTCAAATATGTAGCTGACTGATTAACCAAATCACACCGCTTCCCCGCAGGGGTAAGCAGAGAGAATAAAACGCCATACCAATCTGTCTTTGCACACAATCTTCGCCTCTTCTTCTCATACATACACGTCGATTATTCCGATTCCTGACCTGACACTTTCAAGTATTCGAATTACACGATCATGCAAAGTTTTTTCTCGGTCATTTTCTACTTCTATCACCAACCACATTTGTCTCATAAAATTGTTTAACTGTCCTTTCTCCACTCATTCGATTCACATGCCCAAACCATCTCAACATACCTTCATTTTTTTTAATATGTAAAACCTTTACGAGTAATAGACTTAGGTTTTATTTCATTGTTTCACAATACTGATAATACAAGTATTATTATACTGATAATATTAAGTATTAAAATATATTTCAATATCATCGAACGTTCCGTGTCCTTAGTGACCGTGTCGAAATGAAACCGTTGACGCTGATACGAGTACGCCCAATCGCCGAATTCACTCGTGGATGTGTCCTCACGAAGAATATACTTGTGAATAGCTCATTTTACCTTTAGTAAGTCGGTCTAGTTTCACAAGCGAGGTGTTGCGCAAGCTCTGTCCGGGCTTACGTGTCTGGTTCCCTTATTACTTTGGACCTTATTAAAGGGCCACGCCTAACCATGCCGTGGGCATTTCGTGTAGGTACTCGTGTAACTTAATGCCCACCCAGTCCCTTCATGAAATACAGTCATAGATGAAAATATATACATATACTGACCTTGCACGTACAAGTTTTTAAATTAAGCGAGTGCCTATTTTATACGAGCAGTCTATATATCTTTGAAATATAATATTACACTATATGATTTCTCTGGTAATCGCAATATCAAATTATTTTCCCATTAAACGCTGGTTTTTTGCAATGTTCCGCAATTCTTACAAATACAAGTAGAAGAATTTTAAATATCTGAACTCGTTTGCCGCTAGATTCGCCCATGAGTGGTCTTGTAAAATGTCAATGTTTTGCAAATACTAGCTAGGTACCTAATTATTTTCTATTTACGTCACACAAATAGTATATATTTGTAATAACATTTTTTTCAATCGAATTTAAAAAAAAATTAACATTGATAACTTACGTATGATCACACAGGTCTAAAATCCAAAGAGAATGAACGTCTAGGGCCGGCGCTTTTGGGGTCAAAACAATAGCGCTGGCGCTGCTTATAACCTATGGATAATATGATTATTATCTGTAAATTTTTAAGTTGACACGCATGTATATTACAGATAAGTATTTAAAGACATGTGCTTATATTGATATGTTTATCCACACAATATTTGTATCTACTTACAAGACTGTATATCTCTAGAATCTAAGCTCTATTTAAAGTAGTTAATAATCAGAGAGTAATTTATCAACATTATGAAACTGCTTGCGATAATAAATATCCGACATCAAGCTTGCGTGATGAATATTGATTTTTAGAATATTGTGCATTATAAGGTGTTTGAAACTATTTATGGGAATTATAATTAGGACTAGAAATATATATAAAAATTTAGAAAACTTACGTAATAATGGATTGGATATTATTACCTTGTTGTACCTTGGTAATATTATGTTCTGATGCCTATGGAAAAAAATAAACATAAAAACTTTTAAAGTGTTCTGGGGGAGAAGATTTATATAATACAAATTAATAAAGTGCCACAATTATGATGGTATATTAATTTTCGATAATTATTCTCCTTGAAAGTGGAAGAACTGTATTTTTTATTTAAAACAAAATTGAAGTAAAATAACTACTTTATAAAATAAAAATACCATATGAGAGGTGTTTAAAGTTGCAACTATAGCTGATGTGGCAAAAAAAAAATCTCCTGGTTACAAAATTTAAGGCCCAATATACAATAATCGCAACCTTTAATAATTTTCATCAAACCTACGTAACATTTGACGTAATTGAATTTATTGCTTGAAATACGGTTTTTGTATTGAATATTTGCGTTCAGTATAAAAAAAAAGAATTATCGCGTTCTGAATGCGAACAACAGCCAATGATCATAATTTTTCAATACCTCGTGAAATGAAGATAATGATGGTGACGCAGTGCAAAACTCTAATCATGAATATCTTAAGTGATCCATATTGTTATGTCACATGGTGCAAAATTTATTTTGCCAGTTAACAATCTCAGTTAAGTTTCTACGTACAAGATACCTTACTATCATGATTATTTAATGCTCAAGGATTCTGTATGAAACGCGTTATCGTATAGCGCGTTCTATATGTAATAATTATTATTGTAAATGGCGGATTCAGAACAGATCTATGTAGGTATGTCTACTTTTCTGGTCCAAGGAATGACGCATGACATCCTAGTTCCCAATAAATAATTCAATCAATCTTTAATTAATTCTGATAATATGGATTGAGAAGTTATCAATCCTGCCAAATACACACATAAAAATGATTTGTATTAGCTGTATTTTATATGTATATTTATATATATATATATATATATATATATATATATATATATATATATATATATATATATATATATATGTATATATATATTTATGTATATATATATATATATATATATATATATATATATATATATATATATATATATATATACATAAATATATATATACATATATATATATATATATATATATATATATATATATATATATATATATATAATATATATATATATATATATATATATATATATATATATATATATATATATATATATATATATATATATATATGTATAATATATGAGATAAATACTTTATTACTCTGTTATGAAGTTGTTACACAATTACGAGTATGTACAAGCACATTCGAATCAAGGAGTTATAAAAAAGAAACGTAAGAATATTATTACAGGGTACCTATTTAACGTGATGAAAATATTATATTTATCAAAATAAGACACGAATTATGAATCCTAAGCGTTTTCAGGTAATGATGTAGTACAGTAAGAAGATAGTCACTGGCTGGATTCAAATAATTAGTATGTTGGATATGAAACCATTTTAATTCCGGCAGTAAATCAACACAGCACTGTGTTTAGCAGTTTGCCGTATCATAATACACGTATAGTTAGAGACAGGTGAAGTTTCGCAATACAAAACGCATTTCTAGTGAGGCAATTGTGGATTAGAGTTGTTCTACGCTGCCACGGTGCGCGGTGCCGACACATGTCGTGTCCGTGTACCGCTTATATGGAATAAACAGTGAATATATCGGTAGCGACACTGTTACACTTTTAATGAGAACGCACATATTTTCAATTTTTGCAGTTTTACAAAGAATTCGGAGAGGCCATTAAAAATAATTAAACTTGGTATGTCCTATTTGCACACTTTAATAACAAACATTAAAATGCTTGTTTTATAAACATCCAAGTACTTGTTTAATGAAGTAGATTTTTAGTATTAAATATTAGACTAATATTTTATGGCAAAGTTTAATGAAATAAGTTGAAATATGTTGTTTAAACGCGGTATTTTCTAACTAACTAACTAACCATCACGCCGCTTCCCTGCAGGGGTAGGCAGAGAGAATCGAACGCCACACTACTCTGTCTTTGCAAACATTATTCGTCTTCTACATTCATGCATCTCCTCATACATACCCGACGATTATCACGACTCCTTATCGTTAATTACATATGGGCAAATTACTAATTATATATTGAGTGAAAAATCTCTTTATTTTATTTTGTTTTCCCTAAACCTTAGCTTAAAGGTAATCCCGTTAAATGCATTTTTGGATTTATACAATTTATGAGTATTTTCAATATACATAGCTAGCTAATACATTAATTTCAAAATCCTCCCTTTTTAGGTACTTCCTACAATAAATTATTATAACTTGTTCAAACGGTCTGCATGTGTCAAATACCTGTGTAAAACACTTTCCTTAGACATTTACTAGCTAATTACCAACAATTAATTTTCGTAACAACAATTCTCATAGCAATCCACTTGACACGAAGAGTGCATGAAATACATTCAAGAAAACATTCTTGTGGGTTACATTATTGTATTATCATTGATTACTTCATTAAGGCGTTCACTGTACCTGGATATCTGTAATTAATAAATACAATACTCTGCAAATTCAAAAAAGGTTGATGGTATTGATGTTGTAAAATACCACCAATTTTATGTGAAAATATTTATAATTTCAATTAATATTTCATATGGAATATAAATTCTAATGAATTTTTGCCGTAATATAGAATATTGCGGCAATAATTTATTAGAATTTTAGGCTTGGTTTAATTGTATTGGAATCACAGTATCCGGATGTGTTTTCCAAAACGGTGAATTCAAAAAATGATTTCTCATTCAGTTTTAGTTAAATCTAGATCCTCTTTTTCGACCTGTCACTTTTAATTTGATTCCATAATAATATTTATATTTTTCCGGTAAACCCAAAAAACTCCTTAATTTTTATTTATACGTAATTAATTTTTTTATTTATCATTTATTAATGATTCAAATAATAATATTATTCTAAAATATAAATAATGAATTCATAATTATAATCAAAAGGCAATTCATTTTCTATATTATTTCAAGAAATAAAAATACTTTGTGTTCTGATCCACTCACATTTTTATTCAACCAACTAGTTTCGGTAACAACCTGTTGCCCTCTTCAGGGTTACATTTATTACTATTACTTATTAGTAATAAATGTAACCCTGAAGAGGGCAACAGGTTGTTGCCGAAACTAGTTGGTTAAATAAAAATGTGAGTGGATCAAAACACAAAGTATTTTTATTTCTTGAAATAATATATCAATATGATCCACAAAGTTAATGCTTTCAATATTCAAAACATAATTCATTTTCTACTCGTACGATAAAGGTAAAATATTTTTTTTTTACTTAGGCTCTCAAATTTACATCAGTAAATAATTTTTTACCCCCTTTTTTTGACTTATTTATGATTATTTTACTATGATTGCTGTATTATTTTACGCAATAATTTATTTGTTTATATATTTAAAAAAAAAATATTAACGGCATTACTGCCTTTTACGTGTTTTTTTTTAACTTAAAAAATTAAATGAAAACATTGTTTTGACATTTCTTGGTGGGATTACTTTTATATAGATAAAAAATCCATAAGTATATAGCTTTTTACATTCATATTTTATTTGACCAGTTACTCTTTTATGATACTTAAAGTTTTAAAAAATATATCAAAAACCCATTAGGTTTTTGATTCTCAATAAAAGAATGTAGAGTTAATTTGGGGGGGGGGGTTAATCTATCATAGACACTTGTAGGTAGTGCTGGACTACCGAATAAAACCCCCTTGCCTTAAACAAACCATTTCCCTTGCGGTCTACACGAAGTTTTAAAGTTTGTCCATCTATGTTCGAGAGTGTTCGTCTCCCTCCTTTGTCCTTATCACCTCCTCCGTGTAATTCTCTATACCACTCCAAGTGTCAAGTGACTTCGCATACCATAGTGAATAATAGTGACATATTTCGATGTATTGGGATGAAACTCAATTCTTCATTAGGTTAATAGAGTGTGAGTCAGTACTGATTTCTGATTATTTTGGACCTGAGATTCCATACCAAAGTTTACGCGTTGAATACGTAGTGTAAATACTTTAATCTTACTTCTATTCAGTAAAAAACGTGATTTGTTTTCGATTTATTTAATATTCTGGCAATACGGATCGTAACCGGTTAAAAGAAATCCAAGTTTAGAAAAGTTTAAGTTATCTACTCTGCGTACTTAAACCATTTTTAGCGCCTGGAAGAAATGTGATTGTACCGATAAACATTATGCGCATTATATACTTTCGAGCGCCACCTGGTTGCATGTATATAAACTATTTATGTTTTGTATTGTGAGTAATATTTTGTGAAAATTGTCGGCAGATGGTGCACAATGCTATCTGATTTAAAACTAGTCATACCTTTTATAATCCAGCACCAACAAAGAACTATTCAAAAAATTCCTTTATTTATCGAAGTTGTGGGAAATTTAATGAATGTTGTACCGACCTTGATATGTTCTACTCCAATCTTTCAAAATTTAAAGCTAAATTGTTCGAAATCTTATACACCTAAAAAAGTAATTCTATTCCCTGTCCTTTCCTTTTCTTTCTTTCCTATCACTGCCATCTCCTTTTCTCTTTATCCCATCCTTGTCTCATGTCTCTTCCTTTATATAGACCTCTCTTATGTATAGTTGTGAAGAACTATAATTGGTACTCATGATTTTATTTTTTGTATTCTGTATGTATCATATATTGTAACTGTTGTTCTTCCTTCCAATAAAAAAAATAAAAAAAACTAATCGACTTACTTTTTGTTTTCAAAATCTCGACCTTCGCTTTTGATATTCAATGCAACTCTCTCAACAACAAGGAATAATAAAGTTAATTTAGATACCTTCCTTATTGCACAATTTATGCAACAAATTTTCATATTGTAGGTACATGATTAGTTGTTTCCAAAGACCGAAAAAAACATGACACGATCAGGTATGCCAAATACTTGAAAGTGGTCAGGTTAGGAGTCGTAACAATCGGCGGATATGTATGAGCAGATGTGTGAACGTGAAAGAGGCTAAGAATGTTTGCAAAGACAGAGTGGTGTGGCGTTCTATTCTCTCTACTTACCCCTGCGGGGAAGCGGCGTGATGATTAGTTAGTTTTTAGTTGTTTATTTTTAAAGTCACAGATAACGATGAATTATAATAATTTGTGTACCAAATAAAAGCAAACATAATGTGTTTTTAATAAATATTCTCATCGATACTTGAAAATTGAAAGTAGAGGCAGAGATGAGCCAAACATAACATGTATTCTCTAAAATAAAAAAAAATGGCAATGAACAAACAAAAGGGCAGCTTTTAGGTTTATTATAATATCTAGGGATAAACAAAAACAAAGTAATCGTTTGAACATTTTATTTGATTAAAAATCACTTCATCGTTTTAGAAAAATTAGTCATTTAATACAACTATCAACTTGAAAATATTGCCCTGGAATATCACGATATATTGTTAAAACCATTAATTACATTTTAACATCTTCAACACTTAATATTAAAATAATAATGAGATTCACATGTATAGTACTAAGATTAATTTGAAAAATAAATAATTATATTTAAACATTTCTTAAAATGTTAAATGTATGTCCATTTGGTAAAAAAAATTAATGAGCACGCAAGAAATGACTTTGACTTTCCCTAGGCAAATATCTAATTCCGTATCCACCTTTATGCACAAGCTGCCTGACGATTCGAGTTGCAGCGGTATTTTGATCAACTTTACCATTTTGATTTGCTGCCAACGGGAAAATTACTGGTGCTCCACTAGATTTGCTGTTTGCAAAGTAACGGGAATAATCTGGTTTTGACCCCTTATTGCGTTGACGCGCGTTGAATTTTCCTCTACCGTGGGTAGCGTAATGAGAAAGACCCGGAGTTGTGAATGGCTTCTTTTTCTTAGGTCTTTCTCCCGCGGGTTTTCCGTGAATCGGTTTTAATTGTTGATCTGGTTGTGGGATGTATTTAGGTTCATAGGTAGTTACTGGAGCAGGTTGTTGTTTAATAACACTTTCTCCTAAAATACTGGAGAATGGCTTGAATCCTCCCTGAATAACGGGAGGTGTAAAGTGGTTTTCATTTACTACTATCGGACTGGAAAATTTATATCCTTCATCGGAGATTGGTTCGGAAGATTTGAATTCTTTTTTACCTTTTATTTCCGGAACTTTATAAACATTTTCTAATACGGGAGATGAAAATTTAAAACCACTTTCAACAGCAGGTTCGAAAAATTTAAATCCTGTCTCTCCAATCGGTTTAAAATAATTCTCACCATTTTCTAATTTCAACGAATCTTTAAGTTTAGAATTAACCACATTAAAGAGTTTCAACTTTCCGTTGTCAATATTTTTTGGAGATTCTATTTTTGAAACTTTCCACTCATTGAAATCACTTTGTTGAGTTTTGGAGGACTCAAAACCTGAGTGAATTGGTGATGATTCAAAGCCTTCGACATTCCCCGGTTCACCAATATTTGAATAAGAATGAACATTTATAACACTTTGTGATTCTTTAATATCTTCTTGGGGAAAGTTGTATTTTTTGGACCGAACATGATGTTTATCTTCATCCAAAAAAATAAAGCTTTTTAACTCTGAACCTGGAAAAACAGTTTCCGGCTTTGTATTGTCCTTAAAAAGATTTTTGGGCTGCTGACTCCTTGCTTCTTTAAACGAAGGATATAACGATTTACGTGGCTCAGGATGAACGTTAGGTCCCTCAGTTTTTACAACTGCATTAAATCCTCTTTTGGAATCAGATGTGTAATCCACAGTCCTGACGGAACCATCCGGTTCTAATATACTATATTGACCTGAAATACAGTAGAAAAAAGTATAATTAAACCCATTGGTGAGCATAAAGCCACGTTGTTTTATTTTAATTTTTATTTGTCTTTATTTTTTAAAATGCTGATAATAATAAAAAAAGTATGGCTAATTATAACTCGTATATGGTTAATTAAAATGCAACTTTGTTTTAAAATTACTATAAATATATTATAATAATTTAATTATAATGTCTACCGGTTTCGAAGCTAACCGCTTCTTTATCGGTTCTTGATAAAGAAACGGTTAGCTTCGGACCCGGTAGACATTATACTTTACTTTGTGTTCTGATCCACTCACTTCACAATGTGAGTGGATCAGAACACAAAGTATTTTTATTTCTCGAAATAATATAAAAATAGTTTTATTTATAATTGAAGTATTAATTATAAGTTATGACATGAATTCAAACACAAATAAAAAAAAATATTTTGGACGTTTATTATAAACACTGTAAATTACTTTTAATTGATATTATTATCTTGAATTTACATTGTGCTTTGATATTTGTATTAGTGGAATAAAATTGTGACAGTAACCTTTGACGTTATCACCATCCCTAGACTCCCACTGTGACTTTACATCTCCAGTATGATAATCCTTTACTCCATAGCTATAGGAGTACGATGGATTGCTCTGAAAAATATTATATATTAATATGCATATGTGTATACATATATATATATATATATATATATATATATATATATATATATATATATATATATATATATATATATATATATATATATATATATATATATATATATATATATATATATTTACTTGCTAATTTCCTAATATGGTTTTAATTATAATATTATGTCTAGTGTGAAAAGAGATTTCAACGCGTAGGCAGTGAGACCGGTTTTAGTTTCAGGTTTGAAACTGTAACATCTATAGAGAGTCCTACAATATTCTAGTAAGAAAGTGACCGATTCCAGTACATGGTAACTAAGATGAGAAACAATTCGCGATGATGCACTCTCGGTATAGAAAGTTAAGACTTGTTTACGACACATTATTATCATTAATAATAATAAAGTGTTGGACTATTAAAAAAGAGAAGACATTGTTATTCTTTTTCTATGACCCCTATTTTCTATTTTTTGCTTATTGAGGAAATGGTTCATGTAAAAGTATAAATACAATAGCAATAATATATAACCTAGTGATGTTTCAAAATTGCATTTTAATCGGAATTGCAAATATTACAATGCGATTGAGGAAATACATATAAATTGTTTAAATTTATAACAGTCGCACAGTTCACTTTGTAAAAGAAAAAGTTGAAAGTAAATATATGGCACTGTATTAGCACAAAAAGAAAAGTGCAAAATATAAAACACACATACTGGATACAAATAAAAGTTTTTATAACAGGTTTAAATAACAATTTATAAAGCTTGAAATTGAAAGTTTAACTTTGAGTAATAAATAGCGCATAAGGCACCGCATCGGATTGACAGAGTGTTAACTTGATAAAAAAAAGGCAAACGTGATCGGTCCAGATTTTCAGGACATAAGTGTGAAGTGTATTTGATTTGGTATGGATGATATAAATACAGGAAATTAGTGTAAAGGATTACTGGTATATGGTAAAAAAATGGTGAGAAAAAGGTTGGTAAAGAAAGGAGAATAATGTTTTGGGCACGAGTTATACTCGCACTTTTACAAGCTTTAGGGTACTTAAGCTACTGGATTTTTTACAAATATTGGAATTAGTATCAAGTTTGTAGTCTATGCTGAAATTTATTTGCATTAAATTTATTTTAGGAGTGCTAAAATTCATTAAATGATATCAATCTAGCATTAAAAGTAAAAGTTGTTCAAAATCTATCTACTTAAATTTGTCACTTTTTAATGATACCATCTCCGGTCATTTTGATATCTTCAAAACATAAATTTTATGATTGGTAATAAGGAATCGTGATTGATAAAAAGTTTCTTAACACTTTCTTGTTAGTAAGATATAAATCACATTTAAGAGGTAGTACGTATTACGTATATTAATCACATTAACATATTCAACACAGTAGTTATTTAATATTTAATGGGACCTGTTCATATTTTTTAAATCGATTGTTTTCTTCGAAATTTAATGTATTGTACATTTTCGTTAAAATAAAATAGAATAAAATATGTTTAATTAATAAAATATTTTCAAACATTGAATCTTTAGCATTTTACTCTGCTTTGAACCTTTTTAAATTAAATAACTAACGTACCATCATCCCGTTTCAGGCGTAGGCAGAGAAGATAATATAGCATATAAGTCTACCTTAGCCAACATTTTTCGCGACATATAATTATTCTAACTTCTGATCTTAAAGCGCTTGTAAGATCTAAAATATTTGTTCACGCGTACTGAAGTCAACCCCACGAGGGTTGTTATTATGATAAATATCTCACCAAATACAATAATTTCTTCATCTCCGTTGCGTTAAACATCTAGATTACTGTTTGAATAACAACTACATTGTCTTCATGATGAATTTAAAATGTAACTCACAAATGATCAATGAAATCAATCAAATTAATAGTCTAAAAATAACATTTTGAGTGTGTCCAAATACTGGTTCACAAAATCTGGAGTATCTCCAATTGCAGGAGTTATTTTCATATTACTATATTTTTTCACATGTTCAGACTGCGTTCAAATATATGTAGAAAAAATCATCAAATAGATGAATGAGGGTAATATTAAATACGCCGATAAACAATTTGGTGTAGAGAGGAATTAGCGCGTGGAATGTTGATTTGGAATGAACTTTACTTTTCAATATCCTGAAATAAAAAATTCAAATCCTTTGTCGAATTTTCCTAAAAATTTTAACTACTCTGTTCCTTGGTATATATAATGTTTGACAGTGCACTTCCTCTCGAGGTTGCGTAATAAAACTATGTCACTACTGACGAGTGTGAGGAAAATATGAATAAAGCACTCAGAAAAAAAGTAATTAATAATTACGTATTCAGCAGCATATACGTGGTCCTCTGGAGCATATTCTTCTGGAGTTACAGGAGATACGGAAACACTTCCTGTTACTATTATCACGCCGCATAAAACGGTCCATTCCTGAAAATGAATACGTTTTAGAAGTCAAAGATTACAAAAAGTAAATAATATTTTTAATAACCTTATGACGAAATAAAACCAAATTATATATTTACGTGAAAATGACATAAAATATTTTATTTTAATATAACCTACGTGATTCTGATCGTAAAATTATTTTGACTTACTTATGTATGTTATCGTAATTTACGTAATTGTGTCTTAAATTAATGAGCCATTTTATTTACGTTTTATAATATAACTTATATGAATATGACAATAAGTAATTTACGCGTATAATCTACATTACTTGAGTTAATAATTCGAAATAAAGAATTAAACAATGTTTGTCAATAAAAAAATAGGTAAGTATACAAAAAAAAATAACAAATACGTAAAGGATCATAAATGAATATTAAAATATAAAGATGTTGGAAATAAATATGGAATTATCCACCAAAATCAATAATTATGAAATATTGTTTAAATTTAACAACATTCGAAACACCGTGTTACAAAATAGTACTTCCTTAGTACTGCACAACTCTTATACTAACTAACTAACTAACTAACCATCACGCCGCTTCCCCGCAGGGGTAGGCAGAGAGAATCAAACGCCACACCACTCTGTCTTTGCAAACATTCTTTGCCTCTTGTACATTCATGCATCTCCTCATACATACCCGGCCGCTCTTATATCTTATATCGTCATATTATGTACAATGCATATGTAGACATAAAGGTATTAAATTAACAATAATTTATGAAAATGTTTTACCGTTTTTACAAATAACCATGTAATTTTTTCCACATGAATTTTATTTGACCAGCTACCGAGTTTCTCCTAGTTTTTTCATTTACTTGACAAATATGTATAAGTATGTATATTTATTATAATTATTGCATGATTGATTTTAAGTGAGTAAATAATATATTTGTTTATGCTTTTAATGATGTTCTGAGGTTGAAAATATTATTTTCTGTGTTAAAGCTAGTGTGTCGCATTTTATAGCATCATGTCGTCTGACCTGAATCGTAGCTCAAAACGTTGGTTAGCAAATAACCCTTGAGCTCGCTTAAAATGTTAACATAATTAGATTCATTAAAAAATAAACACTTGTATAAAGGTATATCTAGATATCAAAAGAAAGTGAAATGTTAAGGTATGTGTTTATATAATTAAGTAACAGGAAGTGTATAAAAGGAAGTGTTATATCTTTACATATCCCAACTTTCATCTAATTCCTTTCCGTTTCAGACAAAGTATCTAACAAGCTTGAGTGGATCTAAATCAATGGTAAGTTATTGCTGATAGTTTTATTAGGTATTACATTATCTCCATTTCAGATCATAAAGTGGAAATAAATACATACGAGTATATGATGCACGCATCACTTTCTTTGTGAAATCTTCTTTTTAAAGAATACTTATAATCAACAAAATTGTAAATATTATGATACTTGGATGTTAATGGTAGGTATTATTGAGTTGACGTTACAATAAAAAGGGATGAAACATGAAATATAACTTAAGGGGAAGTTACACATTCAAAGAAACTTATTTTACAATACACTGTTAAATAACGAATCACTCAAAAACTTTGTAAATTGAAATGATAGTTTTGAAAAGTATTAGGTTTATAGAATTTGATATACGGCAATCTATTTTTTTCGGAACTTAGTTTATAAATATATCATTCGAAAGTAAAGAGCTTATGACCCAATAAATATGTATGAAACACTACGTAGCGGTCACCATAATGCATTTTGAATGAAATATTTTAATGCCTAAAGAAAAAAACGTATATAAATATAATAAATATTTTTATATCAAACTACGATTTGTCAAGATTAAGTATTATTTAGTTTTAGAGTTTTAAAACATAAAGGTAAAAAAATAAAAGCCTGTATTATTTCCTTTTAACGGATCCGAAAAAACACGGTGTTACATTACTTGCATGTACTTACTACTCAGTAAACTTGGCCCCAGATACGCATGCCAGTAATAGGTCGAATAACAGCATGTTTATTCCTTGAAATCAAATAAACTTGAAAGGTCATTTTATAAAACATTATCACAGCTAATAAAAAGCTAATAAACAATTACAACGTTTTTGACCGTTTGCATGGTTCACTACGAACAGTAATACAAGGAACATAAAAAATAGTTACATTGTACTGAAGATTTATTAATAAGCTTTAAATTCTAAGCCATGTAAGGATTTTTTAATGTATAAGACATGTAGATATTTCTGACTTTTGTACTAATTTTCTTATTCAATGAGACTAGGCAAATTAACATGTGTAAATACGTTATCATCTTCAAAAGCTGTGCTGTACCAATATTATATATAAAGTTTTATCCATCTAAATATATTAATTGAAGATTTGGTTTTTCAAATAAACATCAATTTATCTAAAAATGTAATTACAAAATATGTATCAATACTAGGGACAGAATAGGATATACATATATATTATAGTAGTCAAGTTTATCAATTTTATTTACCTTCCAAATTCCCATGGTTTTAGATGTCACTTGACAAAGCGCATCAATAAACGGAGTTCACTAAAATAACGGAGATACACCACTTGCTGAAATGTCTCGGCCAAGGTTGATTAGAGCTGATTGCCTTGACTCGGGTTGTGGCTCTTATTTATAAAGAAATTTTACATTGCAAGTTTCCTCCACTCGCTCTCATCCCCACTCATAGTCAGCGGAATATAACAAGACACCCTATACCAGGGATATTGAACATTTTAAAATATCATTAAGATAAAATATTTTTAATTAATTTGTTTCAATGATGACTTTTAATTATAACAGATATTGAATATAATTGAATTGCGTTTTCGAAAACTTGATTCACTATAAAATAAAATATTTTTTTATCACATACTAAAGGAATTTTAGAATTTTTAATTCCATTTTTCAACATAACCACGCAATGTACAATTTTTTTTTAATGTATTGTCGAGAAAATTAAGAAATATATGAGCTGTAAGTAAATAAACACACTGAAATATTTACTGTTCCGTTTATTCATAAAAAAAAGATAGGGAGTGATTTTTGCCTTGAATTTTCACTCATGAATTACATAAAATAATAGTTACTGTATACTTATAAAGTAAATCCACTCACAAGGATTTAATTATACTTCGAAGGTAATTATCAAAAAAAATGTTTATAATGCTATAAAACTTACAAAGTTAAAGTCTAAGTAGGGCCATGATAAGTGATGTTGCATGAGCTGTAGCTTGGATAGCACTTGGACATTAGGTAATTCAAATAATATATTAAGAAAAGCCACTTAAAGAAAAGCCATTTAAATATATAGATTACATATTTGTAATTTTTTATGTGAATTTTGCAAGCAAATAATTTTCTCTGGATTCCAGATTTATTTCGGAGAATAACGATTATAATTTTTATGATATAAAGAAAACGTCATACGGAATCGTTTTATATTTTTCTATTCGAAATTGTAACATTAGAACTTTACAAAAACAAACACTGTACGAATGCATAATACAAATACGAAATGCATTATTCAATAAAAGAAGTATGAAAGTTTTTTTTTTATCACCTTAATAAGATTAAAATTAATCGATTAAGGAAAAAGGAAAGAAATTTTATATTTCTTTAAATGGAAATATTCGACTTATGTAAAGTATTCTTCCGAGTGCAAGAAAGTATTAAGTAATACACAATGCATTCCGCTATAGAATGGATATGCATTGTTACACTTTATTATGAATTTTACAGCCGTATTTTCATATTTGATGTTTAGACGACAATGGATGTTTATTTATGTTTCCGGAATTACAAAAAAAGATATGTAAATATATGTATATCAAGTTATAGATAGACCTTATGAATTCGATTCAGGGTTTGAGTGTTTTCACACACCACATAATTAATCTGATCGTCACATTATTAATCAGACCACACTTTCCATAATTTGTACTCAGAAATATTGTGACAGGAACAAATCGGAATGAGGAGATTAACTGGGTTTGCCCTAGATTTGAATTTGGTCAACAAATTTAAAAATATCAAATATGAACATGAATCTTCGTAAGGAACTTAAAATGATATTCAACGGTATTAAAATACATTAAAATACCAGATGTAATTGGCCACACGTTGCTGTGGCTCAGTCTACTAAAATGGAAAAGAAAGAAAAGAGAAACCAAACATTTCTAATAAGTTTAATTTGACAATGCTTGTGAAGCAATTAAAATATTAATTATCCATGGGACAACGATGCAATCGAAACATTGAAAATGCTAAGTGACAGCAGCTGTCAAGAAGCACACTGAGTATTGTTAAGTTTTGCTTGTGTGTTGCTGTTACGGTTTATAGATGGCGCTGCCACTGAAAAAAATTATTTAATATCTCACAGGTAAAAACACGTTACAATTAACAACACATAAAAACGCGAGCATATTTGAATGCAACGTTGTGTCAGAAATTGCAAGCATAAGGTTCATAATTTATAAAGATTTAATATTATGAACCAAAGAACATTTACATTATACTCGTATATGTATATATTATTTATTATTTTTATTTGAAAATCTTTTTGAGGAATGACTTATTGATCCATCTTTTAATTTTGTTTCTCATTTTAATAAAAGAAACGTAATAGTGAATGAGTTAAGTCTTAATGTTATTTACTATCAATATTTTTTAATATTCATTTATACATAGCTATAAAGCATACATATTATACAGCAACACCTACGAACACACGTTTTCAATAAGTGCATATTTCCTGTACTGACATGAAGCACGCACATAGATTCACAAAACAAGCTATGCAGAGAGCCACGGAGCGAGCGATGGTAGATATGTTCTTGAGAGAGAGAACATTTAATGAGTGGATAAGGTAAAGGACCTGGGTTGCACAAACCGCACAAATTATAGCCCAACGGGTTTGGTCAAACCGGCCACGTAGTGAGACTTCTACATAGAAGAGGATCAGAGAGTTCTAGAATGACGGCAACTGCTAGAAGCAGGAAGCTTAGGACGTCAATAGATGCAATGGGCTGCCGATCTTCAAAGGAATGCTTGCCAAGATAGGAATCTCTCGCTGAGATTGAGGAAGTCTATTCCAAAGACAGGTGAAAAACGGGCACAATAAGTTTGCAAATAAATATACTATTTTTTATAGATAGACCTACACAAGATTATTTTTACGGATGCATTCTTTATAATGGAATATTGACTTATTTTTATAGGGAAAAATTCAGTAGTGTAGACTGGGTACGGTTGAAACAAAGGACGGTTGAAATAGGGCAAATATCTTGCAAACCGTATGCGGTAGGGTGAAGGGTCCAAGGGACGAACAAAGTGGACAACAAGTTCAAACACGAATATCAGTGTTGCATCGCTCGCCGCACGGTGCAGTTGCTTGTAGGAGGTCTTATTGTATTTTGATAACCAAAAGTAAGTATTTTTGTTCCGAGAATTTTCCTTTTATTACGGTTTCTATTGAAACGATATTATTGAGTATGATTTCGTGTTTGAAATGAAGCTTGTAGAACACGATATAGTGATTAGTTTTAATGTGCCATTTTGTTAACATTACTATTTTCTGTTTTCCACCTAAAGGAGGGGTTGGGGACGGTTGAAACATTTTTTGTGGGTACGGTTGAAACAACATATTTTTTCAGTTTTCCTGTTTTCTTGATGCCGAGAGTACGCGCAAGAAAGACTTCGAGAGGGGAGGTCGACTTGTCGAGGTATACATACGCTTATGAGGAGGTTAAAGCAGGAGATTCACTGCGAAAAGCGGCGGAGAAGCATGGATTAAACCACTGTTCGCTCATTATATATATACAAAAGCGAGATGCATCTGGTGAAGAAGAAAATGGGATATGAACCCCATAACGAAGTTTTTAATAAAGAGCAGGAGCAGGAGCTTGCAAAATACTTGCTACTAAAAAAAACAGAGAAAGAAGAGATAAGAAAGGAACATGAAATAAGGTTGAAACGGATGAAAACTAAGTAAGTCAAGAAAAGATTGGATGGAGGAAAAAGTAGAAGGATCGTTAAAGGAAAAATAATCACAATACGCAACAGGAATCATCATCAGAAGAGGACGAATGCTATTTTCTTGTTTGTCTGTCACTGTATTCAGAGAGTAAATCCGGTGAAAAGTGGATACAGTGCACCACTTGTAAACTGTGGACTCAAGAAGACTGCACAAAAGGTGGTCTTAGCTATGTTTGCCACAATTGCGACTCGGAATGATCCCAAAGCTAGATTTTCGCTTGATTTATGACTAATCAAAATGAAAGAAGTGTTTCCTTTTAGTTTATTCACAGATTATTTTCGTTCGATTTGTTTTTTTTTAAATGCCATTGTTTTTAGTTGTTTTTGTTCATTACATATCTGTAGACTGATTAATATTGTCATGCGGTGCCATAATTATTTATAAAACAAACATAAATAATGAATAAAACGTCTTACAATATTAAATATTGATTTATTTGCGTGTGTTTCAACTGACCCCAATCACTGTTTCAACTGCCCCTGGTATGGGGACGGTTGAAACAAATCGGATATATTTTTTAAATTTGATCTGCCACTAAAAATAACACACCGGGTACTGAAATAATACTTCCCATTAGTAGACAGAAACACACTCTTGTATTTAATGCATCTTCATCATCGCTTGACTTGTTAAGAACAATTCTATGGACAATATAAGCAAAATTGTTTCAACCGTACCCAGTCTACCCTATACATTATAGCGCCATCTACTTGAATACATCAAAAATATATTGTATAATATAGCCTTCCAGCCGACGGCTTCCAGTCAACAATTTAGTGAATCACCGTAAGATGGCATAAATAAAATGATAAGTGATTAGGTATTATATAGATCCTAGGTACAAATATTTGTAAATTTCCTAAAATGCTTTTTTTATAATCTTACGCGATTGAAAAATCTCTCTTTTAATATATTTTGCCAAAACAGGTTTCCATTATGATTTGCTCCTAAGAGTCAACTTAAGTACTCGCATGTTTTAGTTTTTATTTTATTTTAAGATTGTTTTCAGCTAAAAAAAAATTAGCGTGAAGTCAATATGCTCATAAAATTATAGAAATGTATTTTTAAATACGATCTTGAATGATCTATGCAATAAAGGGAATTATATGAAACTGTAGATTTACCGGGATTATATGAAATGGAAAGCGATCCGGATGTTTTGGATTTTAAGTCAGTGAAAAAAGTCGGTTCCACAATTACAGAGAACATAAACAGCAATATTCCGTAGCTTTGGATGTTAAATTATTTAATAACATTTTTTATTATTATTATTAAAGGTCTAGAATTTGTTTTGCAATTTTTGATAACTTAATAATTAGTGACACTTCTATACAATGCATTTTTATTTCTAAATAGAAAATATTTAGAAGAAAAAAAAAGAAAAAAAACGATTTAGTAAAATACACTTTTAATGAAGATATTCACGAAAGTTTTAATGAAGAACTGCGGTTAATTTATGTTTTTGAGGAGCGAGGAAATACTGCGTGGGACGCAGAAACCCATGGTCATAATTATTGTATAAAATCATGGTATAAAAAGGCGATTCAATTGGGTAGGCTTCTTCGCATGCCTCCTGAGAGCCGCCATTAAGCTTGCGTTTTTTACAAGGTATCTGGTTCCCGCCGCCCAGGACGTCTACTGCTGATAATCCGTCGCCTGTTCCTGTATGAATTTCGGGACACGGACCTGATTTGGGGGGATGCAAGGGAGCTAGTAGCCGACAGAAGAGGCTGGAGCCAGTTTATAGACTTCATATGCTTCACATAGGGAGCGGATAAACCATTAAGTAATGGTAGTAGTTAAAAATAATTGTTATTCGACGAGTTTGGATCAAAACGTTATTTGAAGTTAATTACTGTTTTAACTGAAATAACTCAACTTTCATGGTAAAAATTAAAGATATAACGGACAAGTGAAGAAAGTAAGTAATGAAATAATGATTGACGTCTCCATAACGGTAACTAGTTAGGTACCAGTACAAGTTGTACTACCGTATTAACAGTAGGTATTAGTTATTACGATGCTGACAGTGCTTCGTTTCCTTGAGAAATTAGTAACAAGTAGTTATAAACATAGTATCATAATTTGTACATTTAGATGCCTGATTCTGGTGACCAGTAATAATGATTACAATAAATCTTTAGAGCGCTTTCTCGGAAAATATATATTTATAAATATATTTTTTAAAGAAATTTTAATTTTTTTTATTTACAAAAATACTTCAACTTCATACTAATTTATGTGAGCTCATTATTAAAAATAGGCATCAAATTGCGGAAGATTTGGGTTCGAACCCAGAAACTCTAACTCAAGAGTCCGCGGCTCTAACCACGTTCATTAAAAAATCATGAATCGATCTTAATATTTTCTCTAATTTTAAGGTTTTAAAGAAATACGCAAAATACTATTTTAGTACACGAAACATTCAATTTCCACTCAGTCGTTATATTTTCAAATGAAATGAAGTGGTGAATAAATTATGATATGTTATTATTTTTGTCTATATTTAGGTACATATATTACATATCTCAGGTGAAATGGAAGACGGGCACAAGTCTGACACATAATATACTAGACTTGTTTCACTCTTCTGTATCACCACAGATAAGCACTTCATTAAGGAGATTTTATATCATTCGAATTGTGTACATTATGGAAAAATAGAGGGAGAAACAGAGATTTGAAAATAATAATAATGTTTTGTTATTTAAGTATTGCTTATGTTATAAATATTAAGCGTTCAAAAGTAAGTAAAAAACAAAGATATTATTTGAGAATATATATTTGAGTACAAACGTAAAAAAAACATTAACAATTGTAGTAACTTTTGGGTGCTAATAATAACATTGATTCTTACAAACTGCTATAAGAACATGAATAAATCAATAAAACATATGTTGTAAAATGATTATATGATATATATGTAAAAATACTAATAATAAAGGAAATACCTTTATAATTATTTACATGGCATAAATCATTCAAATGATTTTTTAAAAAAATGCGTTTGTGTAGCAAAAAATAATAAAAAGCAAAGCATGTATGTATATATGTTTGCTTATTGAATCTGTAAAAAATATAAATATATATTTCATAATATAATACATATTACATGTTTACAAGAATTGAATCCTTAGCAATAATTCATAACCTTGGCTTAGAGCGTGATTAAAAGATTTAGCAAAATTACGCAGTTTGTAGGTGATAACACTTCTCATTCCATTATTTACAAGATGGCTGTTGCCTGGTGGCGGAGAGTTAGTAATGTCCATGATGGGCTTCTTCGTGCCCGTAGATCTGGGGGTGTTGAGCATGTCCCACCCTCTTGACGATAGCGTTGAAGCCATTGTGTTTATCGGCGGTGTACTCTACGATCCTGGTCGTTCCATCAGCCTCGGCCAACGAATAAGATCCTTGAAAAATTAAAAAAATTGATACACATAAATGTCACGATGAAATTTCTTTCGTAATTAAATTCCGGATATGATTATTTCGTAAGAGAAAACTAACATTTTGATTACTTAATGAGCTAGGTATTACATATTATTTCGAGATAGCTCAGAGAGATAACATTATATTCATGTTTTGAATAATTTGAATGTAGTTTTCTCTGGTATTTATGAATTGAATTATGATAAGTAAAATTAATGTTACATATTAAGGTTTAAAACTAGGTTTGTTATATTGACATGATTTTAGAATTACGTCGTGTGTCACTTGCATCAAGCTTACAAGAAAGTATGATCGTAATAAAAAACCATTGTTATGTCAACTCTGAATTTTCATAATGAATCAAGAACATTTTTTTTCATTTTTTATTGAATGAATTGTTTAAGTTATTTATTTTATAAAAGAGTAAATTACTTGTACTTTTACGTAAATGTTGTACTTTTGTACTATGAAAAGACATACGAACAATACTCGATGATGAAATAAAAACTGAAATTACCGAATATTTTCACATTAATTCAGTTTATCATAATGTAATATAATACTTCAATTACGATTTTTATTTCGGTTTAAAATACATTTTAAATGATTTTTTTTTAAATATACATATATACATGTTTATGAGAGAATTCACTCGTTCCAATCTTACGAAAATGTTTCCCATAACATTCTTAACGAACTTTAAATATCAAAAAATGTTTCATTAAAAATATATAAAATGGGTTTTAAAAGAAACAATAATTTTTAAAAAAGTAAGGAGGGTACAAAACCTACCCTTGACTACATCTCCATCCCTGGTCTCCCATTGGTTCTTGTTATCTCCGGTATGGGGATCTTTTACAGAATAATCGAATGTGTATTTTGGATGTGCCTGAAAACAAATATTTTCCTGATTAATTATTGTTTTGGGACCAAATTTTCAGAATGATAAATAATTTTGATTATACGTTTTTTTTTAAATTTACTTGTTCATTAAAAATTGTAAATCTTACTTTAAATTTACGTATTATAAAATTGGCTTACGTAATAATCGACGTGTTCATCGTGTCCTGCGAAGGCAGCGACTGGAGCGTGGCCATATCCAGCTCCGATGTATCCAGCATTGCAGGCGGCGATCAAAGCCAGAGCCACGAATACCTGAAGCAAGTGATTATATATACACTAACAATTCTTTTTTTAATTTCACATAATATACGACAATTTACTTAATGCTTTTAATCACCAATTGTTTTTTGGGTGTAAAATTTTTCTACCTCATATTTAAAGAGTTATGAGAAAAATGATTCTTAATGATGGTTGCAAATTATAACACATAGAGTAGATATCTTAGTAACGCAAAGCGTAAGATTACAAAAAGTGAGATATTCAGTAAATTATTCTGCCATGGGATATAGACATATATGGGATATATGTAAATTTATATATGTATATATAATAAGTATTTTTTTTAATAAATAATCTAGTATACTATTTTATTTGTCATGACAGCTGTTTCTTATTAGGCCGTCGTTTGACAATACTCTCTCAAGACAAAACACCTCACAAAAAAAATTACATCCCTGGAATATAAAATAATATTTTTATTTTATTAATAGCAATAGATTTTGGAGTTTGGAAGATGAACTCTAATTGAATAAACGTATTGAGAATTTAAACAAAAAAATATCAAATATAAAATCTGTCATATCAAGTGTCTTTATTTTTGGTCGCGTTAAAAACTGATATTTACGTTGATGTTAATAAGTAAAAAGAAATAATCATTTATTTTATGCATCAAAATAATAATACTGGAAAACGAAAACATAGATAGATAACATTTACATAAACTCTAATTGGATCACAATTAATTTTTGATTGATTGATATAAATGAGTGAAATATCACTATGTTGAATGAATCAAGACATAATGAAATAAATAGACACTCGTGCAACCATAAGAAAAATCTTCAAGTATAAGTGAAATCACAATAAGCGTGGGTGAGCAAGTTGAACTAGTTTTCCACATAAGTACCAAATGTGGAAGCAATGACATAAGGTAAGATCTTATTTCTAATACAAACAGGAAAACAATTTAATGGATTGTATCATGTAACGTAACGTTTCATGCAAATTAGGGCTCATAACATTTTATCTGGTGTCCGCTGCATTTCTATAACAACAGACATGTCTACACATTTGTGGTTTGTTGGAGAAAAGTGGATTAAACCCATTTTGAATACCATGAATATTTTGGTTATATTTCCTTTCGTTTCATAATCGCACGATTGTATATCGTGAATATAAATGACCACGATTAAACGTATTTCATTTAAGAAACCGTATTACAACAAAAGAGTTATAAAACCAAAATTGGGTTGTTTAGAGACACATTCATATGAATTATATTTTCAAATTGTAAAAGAAAAACACTTGTTCTTTTACCACTTGAGTTTATTTTATGACGACTAGTTTCAGAAGCTATGCTTCTATCTTCAGGTCTAAATGTAAACTTACCTGAAGATAGAAGCCTAGTTTCCGAAACTAGTCGTCATAAAATAAACTTAAGTGGTAAAAAATCATATATTTTTCTTTTACAATTTTATCATGTCTTACCACAAAGTGAATGCCGAAACAATAAATAAAATTATTTTATGTATGGAAATATACAGTTTATTTATATAATTACTTTTCTTAAAATTAAAAAAAAACGCTAATATTCATAATATTAATTAATTTAAAATTATAAATAATCCATCGAAAAACAATTCGCAGGATTTTTTACGAGTGTTGTAAAATATTATGTTTCGACTTCAAAAGTTAAAACTAGATTTTTTTGAAATATTAGATTAAAATTAAAATTGGATTAAAAAAGTGTATGTTAAAGTATATGAATTGAAAAATAGTAAAAATATCATGTTTACTTGTGATTTTATACACATAAACATTGCTAAAATTTAATGCAATAAAAAAGGTTAGTTTCCTTACTTGGGAGCAACGCATTTTAAATGGGTTTCCTAAAAGGATTTTTACTAAAAACTTGAGAAATATTTTTAAATTTGGTACTGCTCACTTTCTTCCTCTTCGAGTGACTTAACACAAGACAGGAGTTGAACTGATACCTTCGATATCGTAGCTGGTCGTATTTATACCAGTGCACGGATTATTATTACTCCATGCCAAGCGAGAAAATGCATGTTATTTCATCTATTGTTGTGTGTATTGGTGAATATTTGGTCTACACTTTGTGTAATGAATACTGTTCAATGCGAAGTTAACTTCACATACTGTTTAACGTACTAACAGATCGTTCCAGATTACTAACATTGCTCCATTCTGATAACAGGCATTAATATTCTAATAAATCTTTTAATAAATAAATAAATCACTTTTATATCAATTTTCCCCCATACTCCGCAACCCTTTTACAATATATATATATATATATATATATATATATATATATATATATATATATATATATATATATATATATATATATATATATATATATATATATATATATATATATATATATATATATATATATATATATATATATATATATATATATATATATATATATATATATATATATATATATTATATATATATATATATATAGGGTCCGCCATCTAAAGTTTTTTTTTTCAACTAGTGCTTATTTCGTGAATGGTAACACTTAGCTCATGTCTGATTTGACAGATAATTAGTTTTATCTTTCCGCTGAGCGAATATGGTTGTGTATACGCTTGAACAACGCTGGGAAATATTGCGACATTACTTTGAAAATCATGGTAATGTTGCAGAATGTGTGCGAAAATTGCGTACGGTTTTTGGAAGAAGAGAAGCACCGTCAGCTCCGTATGTTCGTTATCTTGTGAAAAAAGTGAAAGAAACTGGCATCCTCATCGATAAACCAAAGCGTGAAAAGCCAAAAACAGTGCGTACACCCGAGAATATCGATGTTGTGGCAGAAAGTGTGCGTGAAGCGCCATCAACATCAATTCACCGTCGTTCTCAACAATTGAACATTTCGGAGACATCATTGAGACGAATTTTGCATAAAGACCTTGGTATGACGCCATACAAAGTCCAATTGGTTCAGGAGTTGAAGCCAACTGACCATCCAATGCGTTTTCGCTTCGCTGAGTGGGCCTGCGATCGACTTACAGAAGATGCCGATTTTGCCAAAAAAATCATCTTTTCGGATGAAGCTCATTTTGATCTTGGCGGGTATGTAAACAAGCAAAATTGTCGTATTTGGGGCACAGAAAACCCGCACGCATACATTGAAAAGCCGGTACGCCCAAAACGAGTCACTGTTTGGTGCGGATTTTGGTCCAGAGGCATAATTGGGCCATTTTTCTTTGAAAATGAGCAAGGAGTGGCCGTTACAGTCAATGGCGATCGTTATCGGGCCATGTTGAACGGATTTTTGTTCACAAAAATTGAAGAGGAGGATATTGGCAACATTTGGTTTCAACAGGACGGCGCTACGTGCCACACAGCCGAAGCTACACTCGATGTTTTGCGCCCTGTTTTTGAAAAAAAAAAGTTATTTGGCGGACCCTTTATATATATATATATATATATATATATATATATATATATATATATATATATATATATATATATATATATATATATATATATATATATATATATATATATATATATATATATATATATATATATATATAAATATATATATGGTATGTAAAAACGATCGTATTTAATGCTATAAATTCGTATTGTCAAAAATTAAACGACCCTATTAAAAAAATATTTGTTTTAATGAATAGAACTATTATTATGCTATTAAACACTAAAAATGGAATACTGCAACATGAAATAACTGATTTTTTAAACGATTTCTAATAAAAATTAAATGATATATTTCTGCTTCTCCATTTAAGCCTACCCAAAGGGTATACTTCTGTTGGGGCGGAAGGCCACGCTTTTTTTAAACTAATGGTCCAACAAAAAATTTGAATGGCTTATGTTGTCCGATATTCAAAATAAATTTATGGTCATATGCGCTCTTTCCATAAAAATAATTCACCATTGTAATCACGGACGAATTTGGCTTAAACTCTATGAATAATGGTAAAATATTAGACATACATATATTTAATGTCAAAACTTTTGAAAGCTTTTGATTCAATATCTAATTTTTGAAGGATATGCAAAAAATCACATCCTTGTCGTATTGCATACTATTTAAACGATATGTTTTATTGTTATTTTTAACGAAAGTTTATTTTCTTTAAAAAAACATGCGTAGTAAATTTGAAAGAATTTTAAGTTATAAAATAAATGGTAATAATAAAGTTGTTTTATAAATAAAACATCAAAGTAAAGTCAATGCCTTTGTCGTAATTCAACACCACGTGAATGCAGTTTTAATTGTGAAACAACACATTTTTTTCTACTCACACTTATCCATCCACTTATTACCTCCTGTTACTGTTACATGCTTCTGTCATAACTTCCGCTCTATTAGCTCTTATTGTTATAAAAATAATTCTTTTTTATTATATATTTCACATTCCAACCGTCTTTCACAACATTCGAAAAGCACTTTTTTAATAAATCATTTCAGATTTAATTTCTTAACATCCACACTTATGTACGCATTAAATGAATTGGCATTAACAATTTAAAATTTGACACATTATAAAAATGAAAAAGTTGAAACAAATAAGTTCATAAATTTTCTGATATTTTTTTAAATATAAAGTTTCTTTAAAGCGAGTAAATAGGTGACTCAAAATAAATTATGTTTGAATATTCTTTTGTGTTTTTAATCGGTCTAAGCTGTAAAAACCAAAAATAAATATTATGTATTAATTAAATAAATTATATTATGCATTAAATAAATTATTTCCTCCACAAAACTCTAGATATTATGTTATATGTATATCGAATGATCAAACTTTTATTTCCCTTATGTACAACCATAAAATATGCTACTCAATATCGTAGTGTAAACCACTTCCGCAAACTTTTCTGTTCAAGGTACACCTGCCAAATCATGAAATTTTTAAGGTACACCAAAGAAAAAAAAATTTTTATTTAATATTGGTTTATTAGAAAAATTAATATAAAACATACAGCGTCGAACAGGTTAATTGAAACAAAACATTTTTTCGTATTTTTTACACCCTCTAAAAAAATGTTTTGAGGGTGTTCCTCGTATTATGGACCAAAACTGCTTCTTTCAGTAACTGAGATTATGAATAGCGAGAAGTATCAGCTAATTCTACTGGAAAAGATACTACCAGAGATACAAAAACGAAGGTAAATTGGTAATGGAATATTTCAGCAAGATTTAACCCCCTGCCACAAATCCAAAAAAAAATTATGAAATTTTTCACACAAAAATAATGAACTGTGTTGGACTGATCAAGAATTTTTCCAGACATAAACCTAATTGAAATTCTATTTCAGGTATGGTTTCGAGACGAAAAAATGGCATCCACGTGCCAAAATCTTATATAATAGATGCCAAGAAGAGTAAAATCTTTGATTGATTTTAAATATTACTTTGTGATTATAAACAAAAGATTTTGCAAAACTTTTTAGGAAAATACAACAAAAAAAGTTTTTTTAATTAATCTGTTCGGTACTGTATATAACAAACATGTTATGTTTAATGCGAAATGTGAGCCTATTTAATTGTGCGTAGGCGATCAAAATTTTGAGCAATTGTTAATAAGGATGTTGTCTTCAAAAAACTAGACTTTTTCCGTGGCACACCTACAAATCACCACGGTACACAAATGTGCCGCGGCACATACTTTGCGGCACAAATTACCCTAAAATGCAAGGAAATTATGTACAATATGTAAAAACATGTTTAAATCCTCAAAATGGTATTTTTTAAAGAATTCGGCTTTAAATATAAAAAAAATAATGACCACATTAAAGGATAAACTTAAAATTATGGTAACAAACAATGATTGCTATTATTATTAACATCTCCTTTTATATACGAAATGGTGTATTTATTTTATTAAATTACATACTTATGTTAAATATTTCAAATATATTTGTCAGGCAATATTTTGTATGACTTATAATCAGAATGATATAATCGCACGCTTGATCGCCTTGTTACTCAGTGAATCGCGTTAATCGGAAGAAAACTTAACGTGAGTAGTTTATTCTTTAACATACAGTAGGTGGGATTCACATAAGAAACACAAATATTCAAACATCCAAAAATTATTAAACAATCTCATAACGCTTTTGGGATTTTTTTATCAAATCGTTTTATTAGATGGAAAAATCACTGTCGACTCAGTCCGCTGTGAATATACATACAACAAGTCTATGACATTAAATGTATTTAAAATCTTGAATATTATTTGAATTTTTTTATGTTTGGACATCTTATCTGTTGGTGTAAAATTAAAAAAAAATCCGCTAAGGTGATTTCTTACTGCCCCTTAGATTTGCGATACATATAAAGAGGTACTACATATGTATGTACCTATGTATGTTATATTTACATCTACTTTGTTACGAGAAAAATACGTCTATAATTGCTTTATTTTTAATCAAATATCAATTTTATTATTTTCCGAATAATATTTCAATTATTTTTCCAGTGGTGTTAATGTGATGGCTACCCATTGTAAATAGTAATTACCTATGTAACATTATAGTGAGAACCTAGTTATGCATGAGGAAAAATAATGCATCGTGTGGAACCTCTTCATTAATAAAATATTACGCGTATTCTGAAAACCTAAGTACATGCTTATAATAACTGTAAATGTGCACTTTTTAATTCAATTGTCTATTCGTTGGTTAAAGAAATGTCTATTAATTAATATAATCGATAGTGAGACTTCAATGATTATTGAAAAATGTTTTCAATTTAATCTTACTCGATCACTCAAGAATGATCGATTTTCAATAATGTGTGTCTCTTTGATCTACAAAAAATATCAATTTTAAGATATCACCGCCTATATATAAATATATGTGTGTGAGTGTGCGTATGGGAAATTTACAAGGCATATTTTATCATTGGAAAGTCAGAAAACGGATTATAATTAATTGGAATTGAGAATTATTATCTGAGCTTTTACTTAATGCAACATGATGGAGGAAAGGCTTAAATTAAATGGCATTTTAGAATACTAATAATACCTTCAATAATCTCAATTGACGATTCGACTTAGTCCCTTGGCATGTATGTATATTTGAAATTGTTTAAATTAAATTGGTTGTTTAAATCCAATTTCAGATTGACATTTTTCAAAATACGCTTAATTTTAAAGATCGTTTGTAGTATCGAGATACTTCTTTACTTCTTAATTAATGCTTAGTAAAAAAAATCATATTTTTTTATGGCGTACAACTACTAGCCCATATTAATTCTATTGACGGGTAGGAAATATTATATAGTACGAACGTTGTGCGAGGGAATTAAAATCAAAACGCATAAATTTCATGGGTCGGAATGATCTTTCGGCTGTTACAATATCGGTAAACGGACGGTGATTAATATCTCATTTGATTTATTTTTCACTTTTATGATTACGTCAACTTATGGACTTACACACAATATGGTTTCACATTTATTACAATACTTAATATATTTGTGACAAGAAAGAATTTATTGCAACTTATGTGGTAAAATGGACGTGTTACGTGTAATGATAAATTGTGTCAATAATATTCATAAAATGTATACTGAAACATTACAATAAGTATATCACTATAATTATTACTTAACACGATTTCATTGCCTCTGGGTTATATGATTTCAAGGTACCATTTTATTTAAATCAAATAAATACATTTGATTTAATAATAACAAGTTTCCTCAAGTATTTTTGAGTGTCACGAAAATAAAAAAACGATGTTTTGTCAATTAAAAACGAAAAATATCTACCTTTCGCAAAATGTTACTAATTAAAAAGTTCTTTACGTAGATCTGAATTATCATTTTTCTATTTGTATGACATTGATTTAATAAAAGTCTAATAAAAAATTATATTATTCTACGTTTGTAGCTATGTTAATACTCATTAACATTATATCAATAAAAAACACAACGTTTTGTTGAAATGATCGGAAACATAATAGTTAGTATGTATAATAAACATGTTCACTATGTTTTGTAATAATTATGTAATTTTATTACTTATAAGGATGAGTTGCTTTTATGGAGAATATGTAACCTCATTAAAATATTAATATAGATCATACAGCTTTGTTACAGGTAAACATTAATTTACATACAAAGCGTGTATTTTTAAACAGTGGTTTTGGCACACACTTTCGATCAGTTGGTATGCATGTAGCGGAATAAAAGTTTAAAAATGGTAAAATAAAAGATAAATACTCCCCATGACTCTCTAATTCACCCAATAGTGCATTGGGCACCGTACCTATTTGGTGCAATGTTAACTTGATTACTTATCTGATCAAAGCAAGGTGATCAATGTTTAAAAAAAGACAGCGTTTCTGATAATTTTAATGAGGATACGGTAAATTAACAAAGATAACTTGGTTACTATTTGAAATTTGGTTACGAACTCTGTGACCACTTGTTTGCTGTAAAATGTCGTGTATTTTACAAACGTATCCAATAAATTACTTTTAACATGGATATTCCTGGAACGAAAAATCTTAGATAATATGTGTTTGTAGTTATCAATTAATAGTTACTACAGTATCTCAAAATAATGATTTTAAGAATACATATTATTGGTCTAAAATTTTATGAGAAGCCTATTATTTTGATACGCGTTTCTACGATCAACGATCTGTTTTTTGGCCTGTTATACGAGTATATCATAAAAAATAAAAAATAAAAGTTCAAAATTGAAAACTATATTTTCAAAAATCCATAGCTGTTTTTAATAATACCCATTTACGACGTTTCACACATATATTACGCTAAAACATGTTAATCGTATTGTAGATTTTAAATGTTTTTTGGAAGTGTGATTTTAAACACGCGTTCATTCTTAACCCATTTATATACAATTTATGATGAAAATAATTCAACTAAACTAAGAAAAAAATCTATATAATTCGACTTTTACTTGTAAAATATGCCATTTTTATAATAGAATTTTTATTTATATTTTATTTTTAGCGGTTTATAAAATTTGAGTCCGTGCAAATTTTTTGTAATGGCCGTTAATTTTCGTCATATATATGTGTATAGTATGGGTGAAATTCCACCGCTATCGGTAGCGAGAGTGTTAACCATGTATATACAATAACAGCTTGTTCCCCGTGTATCGCATACCGTGACCACCGATACGTTGCTGATACCCATTATATTACGTGCTATTACTACTTCCAGTCCCGGCTTTAGTAAATATTCAAATATGCAAAATGAAGCCCAAAAATAATCAAAAATTAAAAAAAAAGATCTGTGGATTACACAAAGTTAGTTGAAATTTTTATTATTAGATGATCGATTTTTCTTAGACTCCTAAGGTTTTTGCCTTTTGTTTACATATTTGATTACGAAAATGGAAGTAAGGTAAGCCAACATGACATAAAATTACCCACACATTTATTCTAATATTTTCTATTTCAGCCATTCATTATTGGTTCTCTATTGAACAGGAGCCTGCTCCTTGGTCGTTCAGTACTTCCTCTCCTGATCTTGGAGGCATTTAGGATGTCGTCCGTCAATCGTTAATTATAATAAATTGAAAACAGGTTTTCCACCTTTTTACATGAAAACGAATATCAATTATTCAAAAACGAATATTTTTGTAGCTTTATATTAACAAGTAAAATAAGGTTGCGCTTTGCAAATACGATGTTTTAAGTCAGTTGATAAAATAAAATATATTGTTGGTTTTCTATTTTTTAATGTTATATAAGTTATTAACTCAATAATGAATAGAAATATTGAGAAAGAACCACATGGAGATATTCAGGTGCAATGAAACATTTGGATTCGTTTATCTTGCAGCCAAGTTATAATGATAATTTGTGTTGTAAATCAGATGTCACAAAAAGACAACATGATTCGAAGGCATGGCCTAGGTGACGTAGTATATGATAGATGGATCTGAGGACGAGGAGAGCTGTCCCCAAAAGTTTACAAAGACGATAAGTTGGGATGGAGCCAGGACGAAGAAGATGTATATACATACAATTTAAAATGTAATGATTTAACATGTAACGAAATAATATAAAAACATAATAGATTTATATTATCCACTGACACTTCGTGATGGAATTGCATTTTTAATATATTATTAGATTAAAACCAATATTTTTAGCTTTTCCACTTTATTTTTATTTGACCAGCGACCGGGTTTCGTCGTTACCGACATCATCAGACTGGTGATCAGACCAGTCTGATGATGTCGGTAACGTCAAATAAAAATAAAGTGGAAAAGCTAAAAATATTGGTTTGTATCTAATAATTTAATAAAAGCATAAAATAATAATTACTATTTTCTTTATGTTTTAAGTGTTTGGATCAACGGGGTTTTCAAAAGCCACTAGGCCGAGTTGCGTTCATTCAGTTAAATCGGTTCTGGGCCGGCACTTAGTGCTTATATGTAAATGACGTTGGTGAGTGATTTTTACGTCACAACCAGTACTACTATGCAATTTTCCCACTTTCTCGGTAGAAAATGAACGTTTACAACTTGCATCAAATTCTCGTAAATAGCCGGAACAGCTCAATAATAATAATTATTAATAAATAATTCATATTATTATATTTATGGTCACCATTCAACTTGTATTTTTAATTATTTAAACATTTATTCAATATTACCATTTATGAATTAATTAAAATACCTTAATTTTAATCGTGTCGTTTTTTTACATTAACAGGAATTTTCTGTAAAAGAGCAGATTACAGATTACAAATATATTTTCAATTCAATCTTACCCGATCACTCCTTTTTTCAAGAATGTGTGTCTCTTAGATCTACAAATAATATCAATTTAAAGATAACACTGCCCGTGTATATACACATACAGTACTCTATCTGCAAATCTGTTACATTACAGGAGAGAGCTTAGAAGATTTTTTAAACGTATTTTTTTTTCTGAATTTTTTTATCTGTTATCAACGGTTTTATCTGAATTTCTAAACTAGTATTATACATTAAAACACGATAAAATAATGTATTATATCGTTTAAAAACTTATGCTTTATGCTTTGTCAAAATAAGGTTGTGTTTTAGGAGTTCTGTTCATTTCGAAAATGCGATGTAGATAGCGTCTTATACGCCTGAAAACTAGGTGTAATTTATTTTATAATTGTTTTTTTTGTTTATTTCTATGTGTAGATAACGGTGTGTTGATAACGTACATCAAATATCTCAAAATTGACAAAAATGTAGTTAGAGCACTTTACGTAGGGCACGTCGATATTATATGTATAAATGCTGGGCGATCATGAAATTCTCATTGTTTCTTTTATAAGAAAAATAATAATTTGAATTCGCCTGAAACCTAAATGCCTATAACCCTCCGCCAGATAAGTAGTAAATAAATTTGATATTATTATGGACAGAATTCACATGTATATATTTTTTTCAATATAATTGAATTGATTTCAAAAATTTACTGCCATCTATTTATATAATCTTAAGGTGGTTTCAATATTAATCTATCGATGTTAACAAGAACTTACGAAAGAGATACGATTTGCAAAAACACTTTTCTACTTGACCACAGATGGCGCTCAAAGTAACAATATTGACATCGTCAAGAAACAACAAAATATAATAAGTATATTGTGACAAAACGTTAATCACAATAAAATAAAATATTTTAAAAGCTGGCAATCACCTTTTTTCATAATTTTTTATAATGTATATGTGTAGGTATATTAAAACTAAGTGCATCATCGTGTAATACTGGAATTTTTTTTACTAAGTAAGTCATTTTATTTTACATTAGGATTGACATAATTAACCGAACTACGCTAGAACATTTTGATATCAATGGTTTAAAAAAAATCAGCATCCAAATGTTTTTCTTTTCTTCCTGTTTGCTCGGATTTTTATGGTCCCAAGTAATGAATTACCAAGAGGGTGTGATTTTTAGACTAATTTATATTCAATTGACCGTTTTCTTTCATTTTTAATATTTCGAACTTTTACCGCCATTTCGTTGACATGTGATGGGGAGGAAAAGTAATTCTACATACATAAGAAAAAATATTATTTTTATTATTATTTAGTAATATTGGCGTTAACGTTCATTTGTGGATTTTCTATGAAGCAAAAAGTTCCAAACGCATTATTTTATATAATTTTTTTCATTAAAAAAAACTACCGTTTACTTTTCTTTGCATAGCCTTTATGAAGTAGCTTCGGAAGTTTACTTTAAAAAAGAGTGGATAATGGATATCTATTGTAACATATCTCTTCATCAATAAATATTTTAAACATATTTTTATGATAAAAATGATGTACCTACTAAAAATATATTCTACTTTAATTGTGTTTTCATTTATAATTTTCCGTTTTAAAATAAGGATGTGTGAAACAGCTTTAATCAATAAAATGGCGAAACAATCTTTGTCCTTCGCCTCCCGTGCAATTTGGACTTCAATTCTTCGCTATGTGTCGAGATTTTTTACTTAGAGGGACGGTTGGTGTGGAAGCACAAAAACAACTGGAGTTTTCGATTTTGTGAAGTATTATGAATAAAACGACTAATGCGTCATGAATTTCGTAGGATGTGAAAATATCCTTATGTGGGTAATTTGAAATATTCATATTTTAAGCGGATTTAGAAAATTTATTTTACATTGTAAAAAACAGTTTTTCTTTCTTAACAAAAAATATATTCATATAAGCATTATTGCTTTATTATGCAGCTCTGACGCAAAATCCCCATTGTAAATCAATATTTAGACACTAATTTACGTACTTCTTCATACGTCAACCCGTGATCTTATCTAAATTGGTTATTCCAAGCAAAACATAATTAATCAAAAAAACAAAACAAGACAAAATAACAAAAAAACAGAATTCCAATATAAGGATGCAAAGGATCTCAATATGTATCTTGATTTTTGCGTTATAATTGACGACTGCAAAAACTGGATCACCTTTAGGCGACGCGACGGCACCTTGTAATGTCCTGATGTAGCTGAGGATATTAATTTTATCGAGACCGGTTTCAAAATGATAAGCTACGCCTCCTAATAAGGCTGATGAGCTATTTTTTAAACAGGATAACCAAACCATGGTTTACACTTCTATAGCCAATGGAACATAACGAATGCCACATGAACAAGACTAGATGATATTGTGAAGATGAATATAAATAAACGAAAGACCTTGAAACAACCTTATGAATAGTAATGAACAGAATATGTGAGAACTTTTTTTATCAATACAGGCACATAATAAATTAAAACATTTTCAACAACAAAAATATGTAGTTAGAACTAGGATTTTAAAACATAATTGCTACTGTTAAATTAATGGACTTGTATATTCATATGAAGCATTTAAAAAACTTCTTTGGGTAATTGAACGTTTTTTCTAATTTTAATCAAAATTCTGAAAATACCTTATGATTAGCGTATAAAAAGAAACAATTCAAAAGTTACAAACAAATATAAGTTAACCAGGACTGTTAATAATGGATTCCAATTGAGTTAAGTCATGATTCGTTATTAGCGTTAGAGCATTAATCAGTATTTAACTTATTCTTACTTCTACAGAAAATTCTTCCATGATACCATTTTTTGAGTCACGACTAGTTTCGAGAGACGTTCTCATCAACAGAAAAAAAACCGTTGAAAAAGTATTTTGTTGAAATATTTGAGTTTTTTCCCCACTGTTATGTGAACCTCTTTACTTCTCGAAACTAGTCTATGTTAATAAACTCAAAAATGTCATCAAAAAAAAGTGTTTTATTTTTATATTTAAATCATCACGTTATTCCACAAACTTACTGCCAAATGCAATATTTCTCTTACTTCAGATCGCATAATATACCAATTAGTGGAAATGGGTCTTTAAGGTATTACAAGTATAGGAAACTCAGCAACGAACAACTCTTTCCTTGTACCGAGTTTTGGTACTTGTTCAGTAGGGTAAAAAATGAGTACTGTTTCAAAATTATTTAACAAATAATAACGAATAACGAATAATTTAATAATAACAAAATAAGTGGGAAAGGAAAACATTAAACATTCAATGAAAAAAAAAATGAGTGTCATCTTAGTTATACAATGAAAAACAACAGACCTATAGATATTATGGCAATCAAAAATAATGAGTCAACTTTTTTATGTAACACAATCATCGTCCAAAGATAAGTCACTTTGAAACTGGTTTTTCTATCGCGATGCTTTGGTAATGACTAGTGAATAATTTAGTTTGTGACCTTCTCCGGTCATTTTTTCACTCACACAATAGAGCGATAATTTTTCATTTGCGCGTATGGATATTGGACAACCACGTTTGCACAGAGGGGTTAACTCTATGTTTTGCGTATTATTTTTGGTATGGATTGAAAATTACAAAGATTTTGAAAATAAATTATATGGGAATTTAAGTCAATTTTATAAAGAATATAACATCGTTAGAAGGTAGTTACACACATAGAAAACATAGCGATACATAGAAGTATCCACAATGTTAATTTTTTAAGCATATCGAAGTGGTGTACATTTAATTTTGGCATCAAACTAAAGGAAGAAAAAAATATGATGTAGAATGTTGTTCATCGTCGAGTAAAGTATTGTATGTAATGTTGGTAATTCTATTTATACAAAGAGCAGAAATTGAATTACTCTAAAGAATTCTAGATATTTGGGAATCGTATTTTTGTGCAAATGTCGCAATTATTTTTTCTCTGTTCTAAGAAAGAGACAAATTCCGGATATCGACGTAACTAATTAACCATCACGCCACTTCCCCGCAGGGGTAGGCAGAGAGAAAAGAACGCCACACCACTCTGTCTTTGCAAACATTGTTCGCCTCTTCCACGTTTATGCATCTCCTCATACATACCCGCCGATTGTTACGACTCCTAACCTGACCACTTTCAAGTATTTGGCATACCTGATCGTGCCATCTTTTTCTCGGTCTTCCTCTGCTCCTTTTTCCACTTACATTCGCCTCATAAATTTGTTTTACCGTTCTTTCCTCACTCCATTCGTTCCACATGTCCAAACCATCTCATCACACCTTTCTTAATTTTATCGATAATGCTTATCTCAGCTTTGCATTCCTTCCTTATTTCACCATATCATACATATCGATATAGTCGACATACGGATATCGATATAGTCTACAAATTCATTGCTGAGAATAAATAAAAGTTTTATCCGTGTATTTTCAGTGACTTTTTTTTATCAATAAAGATATCACAACATATAAAAAAGCTCATATAAAAAAATATAACATAAAAAAACTTCTAATACGGAGAAGCATATTATTAGAAATAACACAATACTACATAACATTAAATTATTGTTTTAATCATGGAAAAAAACTTTATAATTATGCGAACGGGTGGAGTAAATAATATTGAATTACTTATTTCATCTGTCAGCTAGCAACCAAGCATTCTCGTCAATACACGGCACTAAACGTTTACAGGATTACCAGGCGTCCGGTTTAAAGCTGAACTGCCCAGTTTTTTTTAATAAAAAAGTACCTGAAAGCTTCCGCCACATTCCTGGGCCTAGTTTAGAAACTCTAGGCCTCTATTCGTATCGCAGTCAGTTTATCATTTTAATTTGCTAACCTCATGCGGTGGATTTGTTTTCTTATTTGTGCAAATAAATATATTTATTTATTAGCTTTGTATTATATTTATGCTAACTATTCTAGTTAATATAAATTAAATTACGTGGAGATTGGAGGCACAATTTAGAACTGCAGAAGACAAGGACAATACCCTCAAGTAATAGTCGACGTCAGGGAACATGACACAAGAAAAAGAAAGATTGGAGAATCAAATGTTCGGATTAGTCAACTACTCCCATTACCATGAAAGAGCAACTAAAAATGATTAAATATTTTTTTTGTACTTTTTGCCATATTACTTTCTTATTTACTCCATCTCTTCACATCTTATCAAGCATGGATTAGGTCATAATCGGGGATCATCTCAAATAAATTTTAATAATACTTAAAAAACCCTTACAACACTTTAGTATTATACGGAGGCGAAACATGGAAGTTTAATTTTAGAATTTAGTGAGGATGTTATCCTCCTAAATTAGTTGACACTTGTACAAATTCTAATCGGTTATAATAAACACCGTTAAAAGAGGACCTGAAAAGGTTCTTTTTATGGGAACATGGAATAAATATTGGCCACTGAGCTGGTGTTACTTCATCTCCTCATAATCATCGTGTATGTACTTCCAAATACCATCAGAGCTTACAGGAGGTACATAACATATATATGCTTTAAATTCCGTGGACAGCCAGAGTTACAAACGGTGATCCCTTCTTCAAAAATTTTGCCATCAGACTCTTCTTCGTGTATCATTGATTCGTTCTGAAATACTTCGTAATCAATAACAAAGGAAGTATTTTTTTTTCGTAAAATAAGCAGAGTGGCAAGCTAATGACACATTTGTGAAAGGGATGTTAAATGTAATAACAGCATGCAACCGCGGAAACCAAATAAATATGTGTTTTAAATATATTTTACCGTCAAAACGACCGCCATTTTTTTCTCAAATAATATTCTACAACTATGAAATATTAAATCAATATTTTAAATTATATATTTTTTTGTTTTAAATTAAGTTTAATTATATTAAATTTGAATGCAATGAACGTGATAAAATTAAACAATAGTAAGCCTATACAAGTACATACATATATACCTCTTACAACAATACATTAATTGAAAAATAGTTTTTCATAATGGTTGAGTGAAAAATACAATGCTATAATACAAAAAATATTTGTATGAATAAAACGAATAAATGAACTCAATAAATTATAAAGTATTATGGTCAAAAACATATTGAGAGCGTAAATAAACCCTTTATGAAGGTAAACTCCCTGACAAGATAAAATTTTATAGTTTCTTTGGACTGCTTATTGATATTAATTAACTATGGAAGGTCATTCCATGTCATTCACATTTGAAGTAAAGTTGCGATGAAGCCAGAAAATGTTAAAGAACTTAACTTAAGAATTGAGTTAATAGTAATTTTATTTCCATTATGATTGCGTAATGTAGTTGGCAGTCATAATTAAAATACGTCATTGATCATTGTTGAAAACAAAGAATATTTTTACTTACATCATTGGTACCTACATACATTGTATCATCGTGCATCATGCATCGTGCATCGCGCATCACTTGATTCAATTTTGAAGTCATGGGCAAAGATTTGAATATGCATTGTTTTTGGGGACAATAAAATATGAACCAATTGAGGATAATAGTTATAATATTGTAAACTATTTATAGAATTTAATTAATTAATTTTTGTCGCCTCCGTGGTTGGCGTGTTTAGCTACCGACCTCTAGGTTCCGGGTTCGATTCCCGAGGGGGGGGGGGGTTAAAATAAATATGAGTGATTTAAAACTGCGTCAATACGATGCAGTACCCTATGCACCATTGGGTGGGGATAAGGATTAGAAAAATGAAATTAATTTAAAGATTTTCATGCATTTGATAATTTTTTAATTATAAAAATATAGACAACTTGAGAACGATAGGGTTTATTAATAAAGTTGACAAGTTACTCTTTAAACCACATTTAATACACCCACTCTAATTTTATACAAAAATACTTAAATGTTGAATGTCATTGCTCAATGTCACCTTCGCGAAACTGGATCGACTATTTTTTTAAATTGTTGATATTCGTGAGAGTAAAATAAGTTAATGCAAATTATAGTTTTATGTAGGCACACGTATCTTTACAATATGAATGAAGATTTCTTATAAGTAATAATTAACATGGAATCGTGCATACAAGGTGTTTTATAAAATATGAATAAAACTGTTATTACTTCAAATAATTTCCTTTTTTATATTGTTTTTTCAGTTAGTTCAGTTACAGATTAGTAAGGTAAATATTACAAACATAAAGGTTTACAATAAGAACAAAGTTTATAAAGATATCTAGTATAATTGACTACAATGTATCTTCTGGCTAATAAATTATCTTCTTAGTAAATTTGTAAACCTTTGTAAAATACGCTTATATATAGGATATTTCATATCGTGTATATCCTATAAACGATCGTTTTTAGTACGTATGAACTTTAAATACATATAAATATTCATATACGTACGTTTTTGTGAAAAATGTACTCAATTCATTGAAAAAACATTTCACGCCTTTTAGTTACGTTAAAGAGTAATTCAGCAAAATATTCTCAAAAGAGTTTATGAAATATTTGACAAAAAAAGTATTTTATCGGATTTTCTATTTTAGAGGATTATTTGCAGGTAGGGTAGATTAGGAATGTATTATGGAGGAAGAAATAAATTAAATATTTGTTCAAAAATAAATTTGATTTAACAAATACATATTACAATTATATACTAATTAACAAATATTAAATTTGTTGAAAAGTAAACGTAGAAATAAATAAACGTAAATTCAAACCCTTATGAATATATCGCCTTCCATGTTATTTGACGGATAAACATAAAAATAAACAATGTTTGTTACGAGGTTCTCAGCATGCTATTCAAGGTTTGTTTGGTGGCTATACAAAAGTTAAAAGCAACACTTATTTTTTTAAAGTTCCTTTGCCAGTTATGTAAGATATTGTTTCTACGAATAGTTATTATTCAGATCTGACGGTGGAAGTATAGCTTCCGAAACTAGTTGTCATTTTAAACTCAAGCGGTATAAAAACAAGTATTTCCTTAATCATTTTAACACGTCTTACCACAAAATAAATGGCCAAACAATAAATAAAATATGTACGAATAGTCATATAATTTTGATATCTTATTCATCGAGTCAGAAAAAGCAATTTTTCAAGCAGGAAGAATTAATCTCGTGTGTATTTATTACTAATCCACTTTCTGTTTTCTTTATTACCCATTAGTTTGTTTCCTCTAATATGTATAGGAACTAAAACAAGATTCAGCTAACTATGAGTAAATATTTCATATAATTTTTATATCTTATTCATCGAGTCAGAAAAAGCAATTTTTCAAGCAGGAAGAATTAATCTCGTGTGTATTTATTACTAATCCACTTTCTGTTTTCTTTATTACCCATTAGTTTGTTTCCTCTAATATGTATAGGAACTAAAACAAGATTCAGCTAACTATGAGTAAATATTTCATATAATTTTTATATCTTATTCATCGAGTCAGAAAAAGCAATTTTTCAAGCAGGAAGAATTAATCTCGTGTGTATTTATTACTAATCCACTTTCTGTTTTCTTTATTACCCATTAGTTTGTTTCCTCTAATATGTATAGGAACTAAAACAAGATTCAGCTAACTATGAGTAAATATTTCAATTCAACAATTTTCCTGATTCATTACTCACTGAACCTCATTGGTGAACAAATCAATAAGACAGGTTTACACATTTATTTAGTTCCGATTCTGTTCCCCTAACTTTATCATTAATTATACAGTGATCAGTTTTGTCTCCAGATTTATGGGTTTGTTGAAGTGGAATATACATATTTTATGACGCAATTAAATGAAAACTCATTTAATTGCATAAAAATCAATTCAATTGCCTTCACTCTAAACTAGAGTCAAGGCAATTTCTGCTTTATGGGCAACAAATGAAGGATGAAAATAATAATACCAGCAATGACATAGGCACTAGGGATTGCATACCCATACTCATACTAGCTTATGTAACTTAGAAATTGTTAGTATGTACGACTCACTTGACATTAAACAATTAATTTTATTTTGTGATGAAAACTAACTAATTTTAGCATCGACTTACTAATTCATCCCTTTATTTATACGTAATGGTCTATTTAATTAGACACTGGCTTTATTTTCTGATATTAATTAATGTTAAATAACGTTGAATGTGACAATCAATGCTGTTGGGTCTAAATATGGACTTCCTGTAACATAAAACTATTACTAAAGTTAAATAATAAATTTAATTTCCATATATGAATGTTATATACCTTTAAGCCTAGGCGTTATCTTGTGTTTATCAAAACTCTTGATACGAGTAACTGGAGATATTTCTATAAGCACATTTCACAACTCTGTTCAATTTACATTCAAGAAGAAAATACCAAAAAAGTTTGCACAGATATTAATAAAATACAGTAAAATGATATCGTTTTTCATTAAGAGGGCTTGGCCTTTATTTAAATATCTGTTATTTGATGTTATTTTGATGTGCATTATTTGTTTGGGCACGTTAAATTGTGTGAAAAATCATAGCTGTTTGCAGCTATGGATCTCATTGGTGCCACCAACGAAAGTTGCTGCGACCAATTAGATTAAGGAAATATATTTAACACGCACAGTTAAAATCAAATATATTAATCATTTGATAGAGACAAAAGTTATTTGTTTTGTATTCTTTGTGTCTATTGTAAATACCTTCCATACAAGGAGAGTAAAACCTGTTCAGCTTAGACGAGTACATTTATCAGATACGTATGTATACTTATATAATATTATACACTTACTCTCTGTCTCGTTCATGTTTTAGACCACTATTCCCATACTGCTATAATGCGAAAAAACAACTAGGGACAAATAACAATAATAGGTGGATTTGTACGCACGCCCTTTACAGGAAGATTAATAATATATATGATATATATCGTGATAGTACGTACAAAATGCGTATAAATTATTAAAAGTACCACGTGCTTTACTGCGAGACAACAAGCGCACAAGTCACATTTGTCAGGTATTTCAATAATAATAATAAATTTGGATAATTTATTTAGAGTAAATTATTTGTAAATCGTGCCGTTTTCTTTCTCACACCAACATTAAAAGCTCCCGCCGCAATCCCAGATCTGATATCCAAGCTCTAAGCTTTTACTGTGAATTAATATTCAGTATCAATTCTCCGTCACTGCCAATCTAAATATTATAAATACGAATTTAAAAACCATCACCATTTTCTAGAAATGCGAAGGCAGTGAAAGATATTAGGAGTAAATCATTATAAGTCAGTTCAGTTAGTTAGATCCAAGTTTCAAACCGACGGTAGCGCTTTACAGACGCCTCCATAACCCCAACCAGCACAGTGTACAGCCACGGAGTGGTGCCAATACATTATTCGTTTACATTATATTATGGATCCTTTTCACAAGTAGCGCACTTTCTCATAAACAATTGCTAATGTTTTCATTTCATTCTTTCATCTTTATTCTTATATACTCGTAACTCATAAATTGTTTTGATTTATTGTTATCCGCAAAATACTACTATTCCTTTTTTCAAAAAATTAATTTCCCATAGTTACTTTTTTAACGTTTTTTTATCAATGTCCTTAAATTTTCGACCCGGAAAATATCATAGTGACATTTACATACTAGGACACATGAACCTACTAAGTACGGCAGGTACTAAATAAACTACCAATACCCCTTCCTTTCTGATGGGTGATGGACTTATACTTAAAATGGCAAGCAATCTAACCGGTTTATCGTTGCTCCAAAGAATTATTAGTTCACAAACAAGATCACCTTTAAATGTGAACATCTTATAAATGTTCCCAGGACCCGTTTTCTTTGCAAACCCATTAATCCTCTGGGCTATTTAATGTTTTTATATGTTATTGCTTTTATAATGATCATGTGATGGATTTTTTGGTGTGTAACTATAAGAAATAAATCACATTTAAAATTTTTAAATGCATCTAATTTTCTGTTTTTTATTATGTTGTTTTTACGGATAGTTATAATGAAGTGCGGCTTATATATACATACATATAATACATACATTATTTGTGTATTTGTACACACTCTTGTTACTTAGTGAAATATTTCAATTCAATTAATAGATGAAAGAACGTTATTCGGTTTAATTAAAAGGAGATATTTTAAACTCTTTTAAAGTAGATGCTGAGATACTGAATTTATAATTTCCTTTAATAATCTTTCTAAATAAAATGAAACTATTTTCCAAGAATTTAGATGATAGCGTTAATTTTTTTCCTGATTTTTTTTATAGATGTTTAAATAATTGTTTTTCACTCCATTTAACATATTCTATATTTTTTTCTATGTAATATTAAACAATTGTGAGTAATCTCATATTTAATTAAAATACTAGGTTTTTATCTTTTTTTGATATGCAAATCGAATTAATAAGAAACCAAAAACTATTTTATCTTTTAGTAGCACATCTAGATGAGTAAAGTAAAAGTTAACAAATCTGACTGATTATAATCCAAAATCGTGGTTATTTAGATTTAAGCATGTATTTACTGGATTATGGTTCTAGTTTTTACTCGCATTTAGAAGAAATAAGTTAAAGAAAAAAAACTTTGATAGTTCTGCTGCTGTTATAGTATTAAACTTTCAATTAAGATATTACGAGATTGAACAATTTACGTAGACTCGTATATACTACTGTAAGTATACTTGGTGAACTGTGTATTATTATGTAATATACATACAAGTTTATAATTAATAATGCGTAATGCGGTTGGTTTGCATCGTGACCAGTTTGGAGATCATCAGTGACTCTATCGTTCATTACCATAAACCGTGGTGTAATTATTTTATTTTTCATCCACTCTTTTTTTAAGGTCAAAAATGAATGAAGAGATCAACGAAATTAGTTTATCTTTATTGTATTTGATTTCCAATTTATATACTTCTTTGATTGACATGTCTAGAACAAATAAAAAATAATTCATGATTTTTCAATTTTTTTATTCATTTAATATATTTATATTTTTATGTATAACATTTGAGTCATTTATACAAATGGAGAACTTTTATATTTCGATTCGCTGTGCCTCTCCATAAAAGAGACTCTTCATAAAAGTGCTCTTGTGCTTGGAGAGGGACTTACACTCTTTGTTTAATGTTTAATGATATTGCCGGTATTCAAATAGAAGTTAGTATTATTAGGTACAATAGGTATCTATGTAGTATGTTTGTCATATTTTCCTTTTTTAGTTACATGTAATATTGTATATTCAATATTTGACGGACTGTTTTTATTATTATAGTAAATGTTTTCTTCCTATTCAAAATAATTATGTAATGTGTCCTTGATACCAAATATATTGTCTTTATTGGTGCGCAACATATTAAGCAAAACTACGTACATATAATATTTATTTAAAGAATGTATTTTATAATTTTGTTTATTTATTTTGAAAAAATAATTCATTTTCATATTCTGCAACGAAATTAAAAAACTAAAATATTTTTTCTTTCTAATTTTCATGAAATTTTGTGACTTAACCACATTCGGAGAACAATCAAACAAAAAATTAAAATAATACCAATAAATATTTTTTTAACATCAAAATGTTTTTTTTCTCTCCCAATTTTAGGACGTAATAACTTAAAAGAGACGATTCTACCTTCTAGAATTGTTTATTTCCTGTTTAAAAGGAAATTAAGATGTATTTGATACTTATACTTGCCTGGCAAACTAAATTTTAGTACATAATGCTATTTTTTTTGGTTCATAATACATTATTTCCGAAACAAACAAAAAATATTAAATTAAGATAATACATGTTTATATTTCTTTATTATGATTCGAAGAGTAGATTAAATACACATTGAAAATATTTAAGAATTTGAACGATCCATTATTCTGTAGGTATAAAAGTTAAACAGAGGCTTTGATCGTAGAGCTACTTGCACTATACATACAAGAGCGACTATTAGGAAGTACGTTCTTGAACACTTTGCTCGTACAAAAGACAATGACCTAGAGGAGTTCATAATTGCTGAAAACCTGATCACTATCTCGATAGATTGATGATTTTCGACAACTAATAATTATGCAGCTGTGTATGTTATTACTTGTCTCATAAAATGTATTTAACATATTTTAAAAAATGCAAAAATAATATGAATAAAAAACTATATTGGATAATTTTATTACAGAATACCTATAACTAATTGGTGTTCTATAAGTTATGCGGTAATACTTATAACGTTAAAGCATAAAAAATATTAAGAAAATATTATTTTAAAGCATAAAAAATTTAAGAAAATATATATTCAAAGAAATATTTTTTTGTAAATATTAACATTAAGTCCCTTAAAAAACATTAAATTCAAGTGCAAACAAACTTTTCCAGATTCTTTTGTTCATCAAAAGGGCTGTTACTGAAGTGTATTTTTAATTTAAGTGTCTTTTTTTCATTTTGGATATATTTATCAAATTGATGATGTCAAATCCTATAAAAGATATTTATAAATGTTTTATAAAAATCAAAACAATATCACTAAAATATTTATTTTAAAATTCTAAAAAAACTTCCGTCTATCGTGTAACCACGTAAAATATTGAGTTAAAAAACTACATTTTTATGTTATTACATAAAAAAGATAATATAATAAAATAAAGAATGAATTGCAATAAGTAATATTTCTACAATTAATGCAGATACTGTATCATGCATTTACTTTGTGGTTAACCCCTAAAAAATACAATAAAGTTTTATTAAACCGCTAATTGAATTATTTGAAAAGTAATACAATTTTAAAATGAATATCGGCCGTCTTAAAAAGCATTCGAGGTAAATTTAATGATTTCCTCTTCGTTTTTTCGTTTTTTATTTTTTTTCTAAATTTCGTTAATTCCACTTTCTGATTATGACATCGATTTTCCCTTTATATATTTTTTACGTTCTAACAATCTGTCCGAAAATAAAATATTAACATTGATTTTATTTACTTATTCTCATGTTTTGGCATTTGATGCAGTATGTGGTGATTTCCAATGCAAATTTCAACCTTTAATTAATCACAATATTAAATCCTTTATCACGTACTTACTCCAGAATGTTGTATAGTAAATTTGCATACTTATTATGAATAGGCATATATGTAGCTTTGAATCTTTTTATGGCGTATTCTAGGTTTACAAAAAAACAATAGCGCTTCCATGTATTCCCTTAAGCAATATTCTTTGTTGAAAATTGTTGTTTCGCGCTCTCTTTGTAGAATTCAGCATCTATGCAGTTTCAGATCGATTTTTGTAGAGGCTTCTCATATAAAAAATACTAATGAAATACACTAATGAAGCCGAAAAATATACTTTACAATTTTTTTGTTGTTTTAAAAATATGTTAATTTCGCAGATCAACGACAATCGAATCTATGTTGGTACTTGACTGACTGCCATCTCGACGTTTGCACATACGGGTATATTGGCATATGTCGCAATTTTCTTTTATGTTTCAAAAGTATCAAGCCAATAAATTACGGTAACCATAGATATAATTTAAACATGTGCCAGTATTATATTATATACAATCAATTTACAAAACACCAGACTCACTATTGTCATCTATTTTTTAGCTCTAAAACACCATCATGAAATGTTGAGTTGTACAACTTATTATGAAAACTAAGATTGATGGAAAAGACTTATGTGATTAAAGACAGTCAAAAAAAGAATACTTTATTATTGGGTAAATAGGGTCACCCGAATCATTGGTATGATTTCATATCGTCTGCGAATATGTTAAGCCCTTCATCTAACATAATACATGATCAACAGAGGATGACAGAAATAACCGTGTGTTTCTCTATCTACAAAGTACAAATCTGTATTGTTGCTAATAAACCTATTACATATTTCATATTCCATATTACTGTAAAAACTCTATCCATCAAAAATGATTTCGTCTTAGATTAGAAAACATACGCATACTGAGTTATTGATATTTTGGGTATAAACTGTTGCCGTTTTAACGAATTCAATGTATCATAATTATGCAGTAAACGTTCCTTTATAAAACAAAAATATAATTAAGTTGAGATAATAAATGATTTAGTTGTATCATAAATTAATATTTTCAGAAGCAATCATATAACATGATAATAAATAACATCTTACCTTTTTAAATATTGAAAATATTACAAGTAGAAAATAATACAAAACGATAACTTCATATTACGCTTCCATTGTAAGCATACATAAAAAACTTGGGAGGGTTATTCAGTTAGACATTTGAATATGAACACGGTTTTTTTCAATGTTCCTCGACCTGTAAAAAGTGTCAATCGAGGGAGAAGTTCTATACCACCATATTCAATCGATATTGGTGTATTATTTTTTTTCCGAACGATGCAGTCCATACTTTTTTTTGGAGAACGGTTTACTCCTCATGGTATAATAAAAAAAATTGTCCCAACAGGTAGAAGTCTTCAAAATATGAAACATTATATACCGCGCCGGTATCATTCCCGACCTTTTTTAATACCATAACTTATAAGATAGACAAAGGATTGCATTGGTGTAGTAATTACTATTTGATAGACAATTACGATATCTTTTAAAAACAATAATTACTATTGGATTTAAGACCTACAGAAGGAGCAGTTAACTGAGCAAACAATAGAAGTGAAGGGCGTACTTTAAAGAAAAGTCTAAGAATTATTATATCCTGGTGCAGCTGCGTTATTTTTTCCCAATTAGCAGCACTGAATCAACCGTCGTACAGTGGGGTGTTTAACGTCATTTGTGGTCGAAAATTAAAATTGTTTACTGGGTATTTTTTTTTAAATAATCATAGTTTCACTTGTTAATTGTCATAAGTAAAAAAATCAATAAATATATGCAAACTGCTTTTCCAAATGATGGTAATATTTACGAGAATATGCAGGTGAAAAAAACAAAAAGCGCAATAATACCATATTACCTAATATAAGAAAATACAAATTGAATCACATACATTTTCTCATATAATTGATCGTTCTATACTGACGCTCCTTATTTTCATGTTTAGTCATATAACAAAGACTTTGACAATTACGATAATCTACCTATAGATATATGGCAGATTATCCTTCCTTTTAAGATCTTTTTTTCTTCATTTTAGTAAAATATGAAAAAGCTTCTTTTCTTGAGATACGGAAAAGCTCATTTAGCGTTATTATTTAAAACTTCGTTAGATTTATGGTCAAAATTACATATCTTTCCCTCATTGTGCAGCATTCAACTTAAAACTAAATTACCTTTACTATAATTTATTTAATAAGATATCTTGTCTATCAATTCTGCTTTCGTTTTACAGTTTTATGTTGTTATTGTGTTCTAAGTGACGTAAATCAATTGCAGCTGTAATTATTGATGATTATTTGCTTTGTTTCGAAATTCGCTATTATTTACGTACTTATGGTCTTTTTATTAAAAACACACCATTGTTTTTATATTCTTATCCTTTTTTGTGATGTCAGTATCTATATGTATGTACATCATGTTTCTTATTTTTAAATTATTCTTTAACCTCTTGCAGTATACAAATACTAAGTCGTGTAGGTAAATACAAAATAATAAATAAATAAAAATGTGTAATAAATTTTGCATTTCCTTATCGAAAAATGCGTATAAATAATAAAAAAAATACCATATTTTCGATTCTTTAATATTCTCTAAGCAATAACAAATGAACAGTGAAATCGATTATTTCAAATTATCCATGATGTAAAATTCATGGCACATTTAAAATAAATCAATGCATATACTGACCAACATCGTCGATGCACGCGTAAAGCTGAATTATAATCGTCTTTATGACTGGGCCTCACAAAACGAGTTGGTATAAGGGTAAATGTAACTGATACTGTAAAGCCTTTCAAGTAAAAACCAAGAAAAGTAAATTTATTATTTTGGACCTGTTATAAGATATGTAGATATTGGTTATATTTGAGCATTAAAAAAAATATTTTAAAGATTTTAATGCTTCATTCCTGCTTGTTAAAATGAAACGAATCTTGTTTAAGCTTTTTCGGTAGAGATTGATTAAAATAAACGATTGTGCTGCAAATATAAAATACCCATTTGACCAACCTGTGTTGACTAGAAAAAAAATGTATGGGATAAGTGAGTCCGAATCTATCCCTTGTCGCCAACAGTCCGCTCGACACACACACACATGTATGAATATATATATATATATATATATATATATATATATATATATATATATATATATATATATATATATATATATATATATATATATATATATATATATATATATATATATATATATATATATATATATATATATATATATATATATATATATATATATATATATATATATATATATATATATATATATATATATATATATATATATATATATATATATATATATTATGAACATATTCAGTTGTCTGCTACGGTAAATATGCACATATACTAATGATTCGGTCTTTGGTAGGATGAGAACAGATTATTACCCAATCGTTTAGTCTGATTACCCGCTTATGATTTAGTGGAATAATTGAATAACCGCAATGTGTTTACTATTAGTCGTTGTGAAGTAAAGGGGCCACTCGAATCAGTAGTATAATACAAGTACAACAATTAATTTCTGTTAAATTAAATCCATCATGATGCAAGGAGAGCACAGCGAGTGAGCTACTCGCGGAAGATTAATTGCTTTTCTAATTTCCTAATTTAGTTCACCACAATTTGTACTTCTCAGATTTGTTTGAAAAATTATCCAATAATGGATTTATGCATCAAACACAATTACTAAAATAATTGTGTTTATGTTGCGGTAATGTATTGTGTCAATGTTTTTTTTATTAATATTTATAATCTATAGTTTACTATATTTGACCCAATGTTCCTAATTATTTAATTATGGAGAAAAACAATATCATAAGACTTTTTCGAGATGGATCGAGAAAAAAATACCTGTGACGGTCGATGGGAATTAATAACGAACTTTGATCTGAATGTTTTCGTAAAACCTTTTAATTTTTACCATATCTTAAAATACTTTTGTACATGAAATATATTTCCAAACCTTTCATTGGAATTAAAATATTTCAATACTTTATATCTGATACTAAGAATTTAAATGCTTGTATTTCAAAACTCAATTATTTAACATTGGCTCGGCAAATAAAAAAATACTATCATTGTATTATTATCGTCATAAAAATGTTAAAATTTGATGGGCAATCAAAGTATGAAACATTATATAAGTATGTAAAGATATACGATGTTATGTAAATAGTCATCAATGATGTATTTCATGCTATAATGATTTATTTAATAAACATATGACGATCGACTCTTAAATAACGAGCGTAACCATAAAAATTTGATGATACACCTTGCGATAGGCATTGACGAGTTTTATTGCATTTTGTACTAGGAATATCCAAAGACAAATTTGACAATGAGAGACAATGGAACAATTAAATTTTAGTAACAAGTATTTAAATAATTTAAGAATTGTTTTGCACCCGGAAGAAACATCAACAATCGTGAATTAATCAGAGGAAACATCCAAGGTCCTTCTTCAAGAGAGGAAGGTCCTAGAGAGATGGGATCAGACAGCGTGTTAAGTCGTTTTATCTAAGATATCAAACCAGGACTCGTGCGAAAATATCAATTTATTCAAATGCTGAGGCATTGTGTTCGTTACTTTGAGAATAGTCGAGCCGTAAGAAGTCAGTCAATGGAAATGTTTAGATCTTGGAATTCTATTCAATTACCAACCTACGCTTGATTTCACTTGTACAATGGTAATTTAATTAACGATCGTCTTATCCAGGATTTCAAAACATATTTTCTCGAAAAAACGTGTTAATTAAAAAGTCAATTCAATTTGGCTTCAAATTTTATACTGACACATAAAAAAGTAATTCTGTTAGTATTGTGTTCTTGTTGAAAAATACGTGAGAAAGAATGTGAAACATACAAGGAAAGTATATGTTTTATTTTATTTCAAATGTTACTGTTATATTTATCTGCCACGTTTTGTATAAAACGTATTTAGAGTGTTGTGTAGGAGATTCCAGTTTATTGCAACTTACAACTTATAACATAACTTAGCTATAAAAACAGTACAATTTAACTATGATGTCGACGGATTTTGAAGCAAATAGCTTCTTCCTCAAGACTTATTAATACGACAAGTCACCACCATAATTAAGTTATAAAGAGGGTTATCCTGATTTAAAATATAATATAGCTATTTTTAAGTAATAAATTGAAAACCATAATATTACTACTTAAAATATTAATTATATTTATTGAGTTATGAAAATACACAATACATACTAAACATAAAATGGTCACTTTAGCATCGACGCAAGCGTCGACTTATTGTTGGCCACTTCCTTTGACGTGGCGCAGTGTTTCTAACGAAATACTTCAATGTTATATTTAAGATTAAAAAAAGATTAAGGAATACCGTTTTCAGATAAAACCACTTTTTCTAGTGTTATCTAATCTGGTGATTTGGGTGGCCAAGTTACCATATGATACGCTGAATTTGGAGACGATGAGCCATTTAATAATGTAGAGATGGTCATTAAACAATTTAAGAACATTACTCGTTTTTTAGTCAAAAACAATTTTTATGTATCTCACAATACAAAAAAAAAACAAATCAGACTGAGAAATGTCGTTCACGAAACTATTACTCAGCTTCAAATCAATACAGATTTTAGACATTTATATATTAACAAATTAACATATTTAGTAAATCCTTTAATTCCAACAAACAAATTTGAATTCTTTTCAATTTGGTCGAAATAAAATGATTAATATTCGGTGTGATTTGTATAAGTATCTTGAGACGGAAATCTCACGCTTCGATCTACATATTTCGCAATGTCAGCAGTTAGTAGACGTCAGTATTCAGTAGCCGCTAGACCGGTCATAAAACAATTTAACATTTGCACATGCATTAGGCTATCAGTTCGATCATTAACCCCCCAAATGAAGTAGTTTATTTAAAGATTACTTTTAGATGCTTAATACGTTAAAAAATACACAGATTTTGATGCATTTTAAATGTAAAAAAATATAAGGCATCTTATTAAGTATTGAGCTCTATATGATTTAAAAAATATTAATCAACTATATGTTACGAATAGTTGATTATTTTTTATAGCTTAAACGAATGAATACAATTTTAAAGGTTAGAATATGGGGAAATTTCTCTCCCCATATCCTATCCTCATTTATTTACAAAACCATTGAAGTAAATTGAAGTTGGTTTGTACTTCATATACTTAAAATCATTATGAATCCAACCAAACTCGTTACGTTTACGAAATTTCTTACAACATTAAGTTGAAAATTGGAAAACTGTAGTTCTTGCATATACTTTTTTAAGCTTTCGTTCGTTTGAGAAATTTTAATTGACAGCGGATATTGTTAAATCGCTTTTGTTTACCTTTTTTTATGATTTCTGAACTATATGTGTATATTAGAATAAACAATAAAAAAAATCTTAGCATTAAACACTGAAGGAAAATTTGTTGATTATTTTTAAGGCTATTTGTTTAAGACAACAGACGTGTTAAATATCATCCAAGCAGTAAACACAATCAAAATGTCTCACATTAGAATTCAGTTATGAATCGGAGTCCAATTTCTCATAAGTGGATTACACAAACCTTGACATTTGGAGGTCCACTGTTCAGGAAACCTCCGGCATTTAAATTGGAGCAATCAAATAAGATGAAGTTGGGATGATTAATAACCCACCTACGTATTGTAAGAATAAAGATTTAATACTAAACTATTTCTTGAGCATGGCATTGTTTGAGTTTTCTGGTTTTGGCATTTGACAAGCTTTTCTCGATTACCAATTTTTGTTATGTTAGTGTGGAAAAACATTTGTACATATTATTAAAAAAAACTCGTTTATAATTTATTATAAAAACTAAAAGAAAATTCTATCAGATAGATATTATTTTTTTTTAAGATTCGGAGATGGTTGAATCGTTTAGACGTTTAAAAACTTAATAAATAATTAAAAAATATATTATATATTACCAACAAGTCAAATTAGAATTATCAAATAATGTTATTTCAGGTTGCCTCTCTAAAAAATGAATTAATTTTATTCTTATTTTTATTTTATTTAATATGGCTACATTTTTAAGTACAACGTAATACAATTTCTAAACATTGATACATATGGCAAACTTATAGTTTTAGATTCGCTGTGCCTCTCCAAAAAAGAGACTGAGCTCTTGTATTAATTGAAACAAAAATAACACCATTGTATATATTATTTTATTTGAAAGGAGTTTGACTTTTTTTCATTGCAAGACAGGACCTCACAAGATGGACCCCAAGAATTTTACGATGGAGGCCTTGGAAATACAAAAGAGGTGTCGGAAGACAACAAAAGAGACAAAGTCGCTTTGGGGGATAAAAACTGTCTGCGAGCAGCAACCAACCGGAGGAAATGGAATAAAAGTGGAAGAGGCCTATATCCAGCAGTGGAGGTCAGAGGGCTCATAAAGAAGAAGATGAAGATTTTATATTGAAGAAAGCTACAAACTTGAAAGAAACTGATGATAACACCATCAGTCAAAATTCCGAATCTCTCAAAAAGACACCTCACATACGAAAGGAATGTTAGAACAGTTCAGAAGAGTCAAGTATGGAAAGGTTAACCTCGTCTTTTTGTAACATTAGATGTTACGTAATATGCGAAACCATTTTTCTGGGGTCAGCGTATGTCATAACCTACGTAACATATGTACACATATAATATGTACCTAATCTGTAATTTTATAAATGAAGTGAAGAACTCTTCAGACACATTAATCACATTACTTTGGTATTACAATCCTAAAAAAATCATGCCGGGAAGGTGCAAAGGATGTATATCCCATTTTGAGAATCATCGAATTACTGATATTGATTGACACTTATTGTGACTATTACTTGAATAAATGTAATTTTAACCGAATTAAGGAACACACACACACACACATATATATATTATATATATATATATATATATATATATATATATATATATATATATATATATATATATATATATATATATATATATATAAACATATATATTTTTATATATATATATATATATATATATATATATATATATACATAAATATAAATATATATATATATATATATATATATATATATATATATATATATATATATATATATATATATATATATATATATATATATATATATATATATATAGATATATATATACTCCTCCCAACCATAGTTAGTGATCTCCATATACTTGTTCTTCTATTTTTAGATTTCAATGACATACTTATTTATGTAACATATATGTTTGAGAAAAATCTTTATATTCACTTTCTTAAAAAATCTTTCTGAGAAAAGCATTTCTTGAAATCCATTTTTCACCACAAAAACAGATTACAAATTAAATTAAAACTGACGGAAATTATTTAAAATTTCAATATTTCATCCCAAATTAGTAATAAAATAGAATCAAATCACAAAAAAGAAAATTAATGATTTCAAAAAATATTATCCATTAAACCGAAATTTAAAAACAACTTTGGCACTTACACCCTTCGTGACTTCCCGACTTCAATTGGCTTTCTATTATACATTACCTGTTCGATAATTCGATAGCAGTTTGTAAATAATTCACGCAACTCTTTGTATGCCCCAGGATATGTTAGTTATGAAAGGTTTAGAATAATAATAGGTTGGGTTTATGAAATAGTGAGATAATTTTTGACGCCTTAACAATGACTGTCTCGGTTTCAACAACAATAATGAATCGCTTCTGTCTGAATTAATAAAAAGCGTAATAGATTATTTGTCGCAAAATTTTGAAGCTATTGCACATATACATGCATCTTTTGATATAAAAAATCTTTTTAAGAAAGCATTATATTTTATTGGCGGATTTCATCAAAATAACGCTTTCATTAATTGATTCGGCAGTTACATTGTGGTACTATCTATATATTTTAATTCAAATTTTACTTGGTAAATTCCACTACTTCTTATTGTCTATTATGACACATGTTCCGATTCATTTTCAAACACCTTTTGTACTGGATTAAAAAAAAGATTTATTGATTCGGCAATCACTTTGTGCTATCTATTTTTGATTCCAAGTAAAATTAAATTTGACTTGGAATCAATATAGGTAAGTTTTGATGCCAGCGCTGTTAAGAAAATGCAAAATAAATGTGTTTGATTGATGATGAAATTCATCGAAACACGTGTCACAATAAATATGAGAAATAGTGGTATTTACCAAGTAGAATTTTACTTAAAAATGGATGAATATTACTACAAAGTGAATTTTCGAATCTATAAATGAAATAAACAATCAAAAGTAATAAATTAGTACTTATGATTAATATGAATTTTAAAAATATGTTGGTCAAAAGCTACATATGATTTATTAAAATTGACTCAAATTTGCATCACATGACTCATATTTGCATTTAAAGATTTTGTGTATCTGTTTTGAAATTCACAACGATTGTACCGTAATTTCTCTGAGTGACCATTTATATTATTTAAAAATGCTAATACTTATTCCATTTCTACATTTCAGTCCAAATATTTTTTTGCAATAAAACAAATACCTTTTTAACCTTTGAAATTATTTTTGTTTTATAACATTGATAACATTAATAATTGTTTTCTTATGAAAACAATTATTCTGTCAATAGAAGGGTTAAAAATAGACTTGACTATTTTGTCGCAATAGAGAAAATAATTCAATTATCATATTATTTTGTGAAATCCAGTTTTTGAAGGGTTTTTTTTAATGAAATAAGAAAGTTTGCTACAAAAAATATTAACGTATCTTATGCCTATTTATTGATTCATGCAACAATTGATATTCTTTATAATTACAAATACACATTTCATTTCCACAAGTCACAGTCTGTAAGATAAAAACAATTTACATATATGAAGTGTAGAAGCTAATTCGGAGAACGTTTAAATTTGGCAGAAAAAAATATCATGCATCATACATACGCGTAGGAGTTGTGTGGAAAATTATTTAAATATAAATACCTCATTTTTTATCACATCATGTTTACCTTTATATTTCCCTGTATATAAGTGAAAAAGTGTCATTTGTCTTTACACGTATAGCTCGGGTTCGCATATTTTTATTTTTTTTTTAAGATTTTTTTCATTTAAATAAATTTTAAGTTGACGACGTCAATTAACTCAAATTTATCAAATAATTTCTAAAATCCCAAGAATTAATAGTATATATAAAATAATCTCTAATTATTAATTATTAAAATCGTTTTAAAACGCATGTGTACCATATATTAGGTACATAATTATACACTACTAATTTTGACAAAAACATCTCGTTCTTCCATTTTTTAATATTAGAGAATTCTACTTTTGCCTCTAGTAATAAAATAATACATTCTAATCCTTTTTTCAATTTACGGGTTAAGTTTACCATACCTACCAACGACCAATTTTTGCATTAAAATTACACATTATTTTTTGACATCTCATCAAAGATGAAGAAGAATATGGAAGTCTGAATAATAAAAATAAAAATGGTATAAAAAAATGGATTATAATCCAGGATTCGGACCTCACATACTAATATAAGAGGTTCTGCTTAGTAAAAAGCTTCTTTACACCTCACCAATAGATGTCTCTGGTAAAGTTCTAGTGATTCAAGAATAAGGTTTCTAAATTGGTTCATATATATAGAACTTCCAAGAATTTGAGTAGTGTGGTTGTCAATAATGGGTAGAATTGGTGAATGTTACGTGTGTAAAGTGATCACTTAAACCAGCCTACGACGGTCGTCAGCCCCGTAATTGCCCAGACTTTCATATTCTTCTTCATCTTTGATGAGATGTCAAAAAAGAATATAAAAATAACTCCTGTAATTGGAGATAATCCAGATTTTGTGAACAAGTATTTGGATACACTCAAAATGTTGTATTAAAATTACACAATAATTATTTTTATTATACTACAATAACAACATACATACGTATTGTATATATTGCAATTATAAAACCTTTAAATGGAGATCCAAATTTTTAGGATTATTAATAATCTACTAGCATAATATACGCGCTACTTACGTTTTTATCGAAGTCGACAAGGTCTGCTTGGAGTATAATTATATTGAAATAAATATGAACTTTCTTAATCGATTCGTAAAAAATAAGATAATGCATTAAATAACAGCATCATGATAACAATCCGTTGAATTCAAATGTAATGTATCTGAAATGCGATTTAAAAAATGTGTGCGGAAAGATTAATGTATTTATCAAATCATTCAAATGTTAATGTTGTACTCAAACGTATTGTGTAATTGTTCATTATCATAGTAAGGCGTTCTCCAAACTTCTTAAAATAATTATATTTATAAAAAATAGACTGCAATAACAACAATTTACAAACAAAACAATTGAGCTAAACAAACAATACTTATTTCTTTTTTTAAATCTCATTAGAAATAAGTCAATTGATTTTCGTTTTTTTCTGACAGTTTCTTATAAATGTTTTTTTTCATGACTATCTTATCTTACCTATCTAACTACATCATTTGTTTCTATGAAGTAATGTTATTATATAGTATTATGGTTGAATTAACGGTTCAGGGGTGGAATTACAAATGCGCGGACTAAGGAGTGTAGATAAATATTGTACGGTTCTTTCTATTGACATTTTGAAAACGGTCATCAATACGTTTTATCAAGACTTTAATATTACAGGCACAAAAATTGGGTTCTATTTTTGCCAAACAGAAGAAAAGCGGTAATTTAACGTACCATCAAAAATTATTTTCAAAAAAATAACTACAGGTTTCGAAAACATGATTGCGAAGAAAATGAAATATTTTTTTATATATCTTCTTATATCTTCTTTTAGCCCTTATCCGCATCCAATAGAGCATAAGGCACTGTTTACAATTTATTTAGGGAAAAAGTAAGGTTTTATTAATATTCAAACAGGGGCAAAGCAATTTATGAGAAGGAAATAAGGATATCGAATTTCAGAACTTATGACCTGTCATTGGATAGTTGAAATGATCATTTAACACACTGTATAAAATATACAACACACCATTCTGCCCCTCATTGAACGTCTATTTTGGAACTTGTCTGTAATCAATGTCTAAATATCCATTCACATGCGAGTTCGATGCGTTCAAAGGCAATGCAATCAGTCCAGCGCTCCAGATTCTTGAAAATCGTGAGCGAAATACATCATATGTACGTATGATGTAACTGAAGGACGTTACTGCTATATGGGAAAAAAGATGAAAAATAGTAGGTTGGAAAAGCCGAATATCAGAAATGCCCAGGGTATTCAGAATTGCATATCCATACTTGTCCTAGGTTATGTCTGAAGTTTGGTGAAGGTAATGTCTAGTGTCGAGTTCCTTAAATATACTTAAAGGGTAAAAGTCATCAAAGAAAAATAATTTGACTACTTAAAACGAAAATTATAGAATATTGCTGATTGAAAGTATTTTATTACAAATTAAAACGACAATTAGTTGGCTTAAATCATTTATATAACCAACGATCCAGTTTTGATTGGTCGTAACCGACATTATCAGACTGAAATATTAATTTATACTGAACTAGCTTGACGACGCACAGTTCGTTAGTTTCATTTGTCTGATTAAGAAAACCTTACTTAATTTTATTTTAATTTTTGAGAATGTCCTGGACATGATAAGTAACGTTGAAGTACTGCGTAGAGCAAATGCACACAGAGAATTGTTCACAGCAATCAAGCTCCGTAAAACTTCATATTTTGGTCACATAATGAAAGGTAAAACGAAAGAATGAGGGTCACAGAGGGTTTGGAAGAAGGCAGCTTTCCTGGCTTCGAAACATTCAAAAGTAGACAGGGATGAGAGGTGTGGAGGAGCTTTTTCGTGCTGCCCAGGACGGACAAGGTTTCTCCCAAGTGATCGTCAACGTGCGTGGGACCCGGTAGAACACATAAAGAATAAGAATTTTAAAAAAACTAACTCACAAATCGATATATCAGTTAACAGTAGTTTTGTTTGTAGAACAATATTCAAGATAAGAACGTTACTAAATTTGGTTAAGACCTCTATATTTCCTTATGTTTACGTTGCCCACATTCTAATAAATGTTAGAAGAGGTACGTACCCATTTTCGAATAGAAATAAAAGTATAGATGATTAGGAAATCGCCGAGGATTGTGTATTCTGTCTGCCTACTGAACTCTCACCACCTACCTAATTTATAACAATGCAACGGTATGAATAAAAATCAATTGATATGTTTATTTAATTCGGAGGCTATTATCATGTATTTTTCTGATCCGAAAACAAATTAAAATACAATTCACAAGAGAGTCGGTACCACTCTTGTTGAAATATGTTAAGAAAAAGAGAAGATATAAAACTTTTTATTGAACTTTATATATATATATATATATATATATATATATATATATATATATATATATATATATATATATATATATATATATATATATATATATATATTATATATATATATATATATATATATATATATATATATATATATATATATATATATATATATATATATATATATATATATATATATATATAAATATATATATATATATATATATATATATATATATATATATATATATATATATATATATATATATATATATATATATATATATATATATATATATATATATATTTATATATATATATATATATATATATATATATATATATATATATACATATATATATATATATATATATATATATATATATATATATATATATATATATATATATATATTTATACCTCGTAAATAGAATTACGCATACTTCATATACCTCGTTGATATATTTCGTAAAAAAGCGAAGGTAGCAACTTTTGCGCACTGGATTTAACAGCATTATCCAAACCATGCATTTGAGTTATGGAGCAATTTGGTGATAACTTAATAAACTGCTATGTTTTTTTTGTTAATGAGTTTCGTAAATGAAAATTAAAAATAAAAATTATAAAAAAATTAAAGTTGATCGTTACATGAAGAGAGTGTTCAGTCCTTTACTACAGTTGCAGGAACATAATAACACGACACCAAGGACAGTCTAACAACGCACGTATTTTTGATCACATCTCTTGTGCAATTGATAGTGTGTTTCGCTACCATCCCGAGTTTGATTCCCAGGGGGTCAAAATTAAATATGTAGAAAGTATTTTCACACTGTAATATTTCTTAAATTACCCTGTACTGGTATATGATGTGCAGAACTGATCACCTTGCCTTAATATAATTAATATAATTACCGATCAATTTAACATTGCGTATATTTGATGCAATACCTTATGCACCATTGGTTGTGGATAAGGCTCAATAGTAGTAGTATAAGAATATTTTTGTAGGAATAGGTTTCGCAAAACAATGTGCGAGCATTGATGGTGTTTTTCCGGGTATTATGACACTTGCCTCTTGCCTCTCGCATTTCATACTAACATTTCGTATAGAAATGCAAAGACCATCATCTTCGCTAAATGTTGATGCTGCAACCCAGTCTCATTGTGAATAGAGAATAGTCATCGAGAATAAACAGAAATCAACAAGTAACAGGTTCTTATTTTGGTCCCCGTGGTTTTGGTCGATAACGTTTTCGTCGCAATCTCGATATTATCAACCTTTTGAATAAAAAAAAATATTATTTGACTATTTATCTAAACATGAAATATGTGAACGTAAATGAGAAAAGGGGCTGTAATCCGCAAATGTGTAGGAACATCTAAAAATCGTTGTAATATTTGAACATTTCTTAATGAATAAAATAATAAAATCTTCTCAGAAAACACTTTCCTAATCTCAAACATCACTTTTAAACTTTTTAAATTTAAAATACACCTATTATATTCTTCGAATATCAGTTTTTTAAGCATACAATATGTTTATAATATTTTAATTAAAAAAACTCAACAAAAATGAGAAACCTGTGTGTCCTCGATTGGAGTCATCAAAACCATGCACTTTTTCATTTGCTGCGTACGTGAAGGTTTTAAACACGTTCTCATGAATTATTGAAGAACCAGAGTTTACAATGTTTCTTATGTAACTCAGACCTTGAATTTATCGAATCAGTGCCAAAAACTAACCAATCAGATCTTAAATCATCGGATGTGTAAACGCTCTTGGTTTATCAATGTGTCACTGTGACAAATGCAGAATACAAGTTGTACCTATTGAAGGGTTTTTAGCATGCAATTTGTATGGAAGAAATGAAAGTAAAGTGAGACCGTGAAAAGTGTGAAACAATTGCGATAATAATTGTTAGTCATTACTTTCTTTCGAATTAATACCCAGGTACAGGACTGTTAGGAGGTCTTTCATAGAACTTCTAACAAATTTTGATCTTACCTAACCAGGTCTGGAATTACAGGGAAAAGATAACGCGTTAACTTACAGTAAATTACTTAAACATTACTTCCGGTCTCTTATTTTTGACGACCTTGGCATTTTGAAAACACTGTCGATTTGTCAAAAAGCAAAGTTAACCAGAAAAAACAAATCGAATAAAAGTAATGTTAAAATTATCAACACTGCGTAGTTAACGCGTTACCTTATAACTGCTATAGCAGCCTTGAAATTGTGTCTTATAATGTTGTTACTGGCGGTCAAATCGTGGTGATTTTTTCGCGATTTAAATAACATTACTGTACCACCATAAAAATATTGTATTTTAATTTACATTTCAGTATGGTGATCTCAATTTCGCAGATAAAATATTTTGATGTTTCCTTTTTGAGTTTTGTGTCAATGTGTTATGGACTTGCACCGACAACCTCGATAACACCGATCATATATCCTACGCCATGTTTTGGACTAAATTAATAAAATAAAACATTTTAACAGTATTTATTTTAATTCGTACTTAATTCAAATGTAAATAAACATATAGGCAGGGCGAAGTGACCTATGCAGTACCAGTGGCGTGCACAGAGTTTTTAATCAGGATAGGCTTTAGGAGTAGGCAAGGATAAGGCAAAGTAGGCACTGGTCGTGTTTCTATATGGAACGCGAGTAATCCAAGGTAGACACTACTTTTCCGCCTATATGGAATGCACGCCTATGTGTAGCACCCGATCGCTATGATGAGGGACTGACAAATACAATGTGAAAGATTCAAGAGCAAAATTAAGAATATCAGTAGAGAAAATTGACATTTTCAAAATCTTCTTTGAACATAAAACCTCTCTAATACAAGTTTAGCGATACTATTTATAAATATCATATATATATATATATTTATATATATATATATATATATATATATATATATATATATATATATATATATATATATATATATATATATATATATATATATATATATATATACATATATATATATATATATATATATATATATATATATATATATATATATATATATATATATATATATATATATATATATATATATATATATATATATATATATATATATATATATATATATATATATATATATATATATATATATATATATATATATATATATATATATATATATATATATATATACCTAAAATACTTGTCCAAGCCTATTTAACCTATTTAATTCAAAGAAAAAATCCTTGAATAGTGTGTATACGAGTAGGTATACCAATACACCTCACATAAAGAGTAAGTTTAATGTTTGAATCAACTATTCAACTTTTGTTTTTAATTAAAAATAGCAATACTTTATTTCTATAGCTTCATTAATTGTAATTTATCTTTGCAGTTGACAGATAAATGTAATTTTGAAAGTGTGTGGATAGAAATAAGTGGAATAATCATCTTCAATACAGTCGTTCATACTGCTTGTCGATCGTGTATCCAGATTTAATTCTGAGTAAATAATATTACGAAATAAACCATAAAATAAAACAGCAATTTAATTATACAGTCATGCCACAAATGACAATAAAAGCTCGAGTGCTATATTTGATTATCATTACACCTGTCAATGTCGACACAGATACACCTCGAATGCGCCGCAATAGTCTTCACGAGGAATACTCGAGCATCCGACAGTTGGTCAATAAATATTTTGACCTATTCGTCGCTTATTTCGTAATCGTAGTATAGCCATTAAACGATACTGACACCAAAGGAGACATATCGCGATGTCAGAACGCTGTATGCGTGCATATGTTGTGCATAATAAAGTATACGGGGACATGATAAAAAACATTAAGCTTCAAAGATCACATTTACATATTATTTTTTGCAAATAGATCACTTGTATTCTGATACTACGAAATAAAAACGTAATTTTATAAGCAAGCAATATTTCATTTGACACCTATTATTTATGTATGTTGCAGAAAAAAAACTTTGCATGCCTTGGAAGGCAAATATCCAAATTAAAATTATTTATTTTTCACTTTGAAAATTTAATAGTTTGACACGAAAACAACTAAAATTACTGGTAAAAAAGAATAATAATGGTCGTATTATTATTTTTTAAATATTTTAATTCATTACAATTACTAACTTCAGTTCCTGGTAATTGAGATACATATTATGTTAATATATTATCGTTTGCCACTAACATTTTTGAAATTTGTTTTATGATTATCTCAGTCTAAAAAAAAGTAACAATTGTTTGTTTTAATGACCCAATTGAAATAAAGCCGGCAAACTCGTTAAAATTGAAAAAATCTAAGTTTACACTGGGTTTAAAAAATAAATATATCCGTGAGTGTTTTTGCTGCACATTACGCGAGAGATAATAAATTAAGAATGTTGAATGTTACATTATGCAGCTGCTTTTGGATTTATTAGAAGCACATATATAATGAAATGGAAAATAGCTTACCATTTTAATGAATATGCACGAAGAATTTCAATTTATGACTATATCTGAATCCTTCAATCTCAGCTGCATTTTCTACGTAGTAAAAATATCTCTTCTATTAAATCTTGCTCAATTATTATTTAAAAGATAAATCATTGAAATTTTATATCCTTCTATATACCATAAAGAACCATTAAAGAATACAACTATGCGAACATGATTACGTATAGGCATTTAAAAAATGTTTATTTTTATACTTCATTCATCCACACGTCTGTTAAGACCCTTTAGCATTTATTTTTTTGTGTACATGAATTATTGAAGTGTTAAATTCAAAACCTTCTTAAGTTTTTATGTACTAGTACACCCCTGTTTAAACAAAAACATGTTTTTATTCCATTTTTTTAATTATTTAATTCTTATGTCGAAATGGATATAATTTTTTAAAAACCTACTACATGTTGATTATAATCATTGGGGTTTTTTGTAGGTACATTCTAAATCAAAAACTTTTAAGATTCATCAAATTTATTGATGTACTCGTTTAGTCGATGGTATTCTCGACGAAGCTGTAGGATCTTGTTTATGCATATTGTTGCACAAGGCACAATTTGTATAACCATATATTTGAAGATAATAAAATCTACGTATGTATTTGCCATTCAAGTTCTTAGTCTAGCTCAGCGTAATGAACATTATTATAAGCGAAAAATAATTACTATCAAATGGTAATTTTTTTTTTTATTAAAAAAAAAATTAAACACAGAATCTAAAGTTGTATTATTTGTTTTTTTTTTTTGATCCCACAAATATTAAGTCCCATAAATGTTTGGAGTTTGAGTTTACTGAGGCACAGTATATTTACTTTGTTACTTTTACTTAAAGTTTTAAATCCAAAAATTTAAATCTGCTCGTAGTCAAATTACGTGCGAACATAAAATGGTTGCTATTTTAGTGATTATACAAATAAGATTATTTATTATTGACGATTTTTTTTTACTATTTCAATATTTTGTCATACTCCACGGTCGCGGTGCAAGCAGATAACACTATTAGCAATAAGTTAAAAATCAGGATTTAGACCACTAGTGATCTTCTCTTACAATTACTGAATAAATAATGGATTTCTACCAAGCAATGAATTATTTATCCAGTAATTGTAGGAGAAAATCACGAGTGGTTTAAATCCAGATTTTTGAATATGCAACCACGTTTCGTTAGCCGCCATTTTATTCAATGAATGAATTAAGTTGATTTTCCACCATGAACTAACACTCCAGATTGTATTCATTGTATTGATCACCTTGCCTTCATGTAAGTAACGATCAGAATAACACTGTGTCAATACGATTCAGTGCCCTACGCACTATTGGATAGGGATAAGGGTATGAAAAAGAAGAATTATTATATCGACCTTAGAAAAAACATAATAAACCTACGTTATTGAAAATCAATTTCCTACATATGAAGTGAATCATTTTCATTCAAAGATGAAAAATGACGTAAATCAAAAGAGAGATAATGTAACAATATATGAAAAGGATGGGATTAAAAACAAATGTAAAGTATTTTGATTTTTTTATTAAAATAAATATTATTTTAAACAGTATAAAAAGTATAGCACACATATGACTCAAGTAAATTAATGACAGCATCTGTTTTAATATTTTTTTTGCATTTACAGTGATTTTTATTGTTTATATAAAGCAATTAATGAGTTTACAAAAAATTAAGTGTTATCGAAAATTCATAAATCACAAACTGTACAAAATATATAACTATATGTTATAGTATGTGCATCACGAATTGTTGATTTTGATAAATCTGACGCAAGACCTAAATGAGAATTTTCAAAAACCATAAGAGTTATGGTTTTGCATTTGTATATACGAAGTATAATATACTTAAAAAATATTCTTCTGCGGTAGGAATGTCAATAAAAAGGGCAAATAACTATAAACATTCATAAGCATTATCATTTCTTTATAAATATATTAGACTTGCACATATTTACTTCATGGGTGCCGATTTTATCTGTACCTACATACAGTAAGTATTATTATTGTTAATGTGTTTTTTTTATGGCCATAAAGAACTCACAATAATTATTGTAATGCTTTGAATTACATCTAATCTAGAATTTTACTCGTAAACAATTTTAAAAAGGAATACTTGTATAAAATTTTTCGAACGAAGTATTTTCATTTATCAAAAAATATTTTAATTGAACCCAAAATAAAGTTGACCTTTTGTAAGACAATAGGCAAGATATTATTATCTTTATCGGAGATCTGTATTTCTTATCGAAAATATATTGTTTCCATTTCGATAAAAATGTGATATCAATTGAACCGTTAATTTTAGCATTTCATTGTATTCCCGAAAACCTTGAAGAACCGGGAGTTACGGCACGTAAACATTCAATTGTTATATTTTTGATTGTCATTCAATAAAACAGTTCAATACACTCGCTTTGTTACGATTAAAAATCCTTATTAGCTTCATAATCTGTGACCTTTTATTGTGAATTTCTTCGTTTATTACACTTTCAAACACTTATATCTTCGGATACTAAAGGAAATGTTCCTCGTATAACAATTATCTTCGCTAATGCTTCGGGTAATTTCCAGGATAGAAGAATTGCTGGTTGTAGTACTGAATGGGCAGCTGCGGCACGAAAAACTGTAAAAATAATGACATCATTATGATTATGTGAAACCGTTAGACCCATTTCAAATTCAGATTTATTTTGATTTTTTTAAGATCGGAAATATTTTTGTCTATTTATTTGTTTTTTTTTTACTTATTTTTTCCTATTAAACATTCGTTTTGATTTAAATTTTTCTATTTTTTCTTTTAATACTTTGTTTGACCCGTGATCTTTTTATAAAGTAATGTTTTTTACAAATAAAAAAATCATTTCTGATTGCATAAGTAGCAAATATGTATCCAAACACACATAATTTCGTACCAAAAAGCGAATCGTACTCGTATGTACAAACCATACGGTCCTATTTACTTTAGATTCGCACGGCGCAAATTCTCAAAGGAAATATTTTATACCGAATGATTTATTTAGTTATGTTGTAGAATTTATAAGGCATACTTATCAGAAGTCAATAAATTCTTATGTCACTATCGACGAATATGAAATATAAGAGTTTTCTACACTATTGCCTATACATGGTCTATTACGTTAACACATTTGGCGCATGTTTTACATTTATTACCTTTCCTCGACGAGTCTCCGTATTCGGCAACGCTACTCACCGATTGCTAATTCTATAAACCTTAACACAGAATGTGAAAAGAAGTTTATTTTCAGTTAACGCGTTTGAATACGGCTGATGAATAGAGGGAAAGCAAGTGAAATATTTTTGAAAAGAAACTCTCATACTCGCAAACACCGCATAATAATATCTACTAGAATGAATCAACAAGCGGGCTAAAAAAGCTTTTGTTGATGAACTTCTTGATCTCTTTAGTATTTTAATGAATAGGATTATGTCAAGCATAATAAGCTTATTAATTCGTCAATTTGTCAAAAGATTGTTAGGATTTTTGAGATGGATGAGAAAATATTGCGTTCGAGTAGTACCTACTTATTTGAAAATTTAGATGCTGCGTTAGTAATGAGTGTCGTGTCTTAAGGACTTATGAATTACATAATACGCGAGGTATTGCAGCAACAACAAAAGATCACATGGACACGTAGAAATACCATTATTAAAATAACGGATGCATAAATATTGCCATGATTATTACAATAAATTGTGTACAATTATTATTTTATTGAAACGTTATTCGCAGACTATTTTATATACGAGTGTTTAAGTATATACGTATTGATTTTTCATCCGCAATAAATTATAAGAAATTGAATTCCTCAATACCTGCGTTGGTGACTTCTTAATTCTCAGAGCCATTTCTTTTTCATAACTCAAATCCAAATCATTCTGGTGCTGTCTCTCGCCAAAAATGTCATTAGAATCCAATGTGTTGTGCTTGTTTCGGATATCGTATGTATAGGATTTGCTATATTTCCTCGGATCTGCGTCTTGTTCTGGAGTGAAGTATTTATATCCAAATCCTGGAATATATCTGACTCCGAGTTGTGGCACTTGGTAACTGCTGCCGAAATAGTTGGAGTCGCTCTTGGATTCCAAGGATTGGTAGTTGGGTTCGGGTCTGTACTCTTCTTGGTTGGTCGGCTGGGCATTGTTGGTCGGAGGTTGGGTGCTCTGCACAGGGGCTTGTTTGGTTGGTTGGGCGTAGGCGTTGACGAACGATTTGAGTGGCGAGAGAGTCGTGGTGGCAGGCTGGGATTGTGTTTTGGGGAGAGGGTTGTACACGATGTGGGTGTATCTGTTCCTCGAGATTGGTTGTGCGGGGGACTGCACGGATGACGGTACATGACTCGGGGCCTTCGTTGTGAAGAAATGAGCGAGTTGCGGCAGAACAGGAGCCCTGAAACAAATGTACCACAAAATTGTAAACATACACTTGTACAATCGATATGAAAATGAATGCACTACTCGTGTTTAATAATAAAAAGGATGATAATTCATATCCTGTAACACAAAGACCTTTTACCACTATAATAAAAGATGATTTTTTTTATTTATATACTTAAAAGAATAATTGAATGAAGTTGATATTCCAGAATTAAACGAATCATCATTGTTTTAAAGCATTCAGGATTACGTATTTTTAAAATTCACAATTTATTCATAAATATCAAATTTACCATGATATTCTGTTTACCATCTTTTACACTATGACACTAAGAAAATCTAGTGGCTTTATAAATTTATGTAAAAAAATATATTTTTCATGAATAAAATTTGTATGTGAAAGTAAAAAATCTAACGCTTTTTAATATGTTGACATATTGTTAAATGAATGAAATCACTTCGTCTAAACTAATTAACACCGAATATGCTGGCATTAAATTGGATTGATCTTTGAACCCTTGTTTTGAGTGATCATCACCAAAAAGTAGCTAAATAAATGATACGTTATTATTTCTTCCAATTTCTAATTACCTGTAGGGATTAGGGTTGGGAATGTCTCCAGACTGGTCCTCCCACGCGGGAGCTGGTGCTCGGTAGGGCGGCTGGGGAGGGGGGGTGGGGGGCGCGGGGGTAGGGGGTACTATGGGACCCCCGCTCGTACCCCACTTCACCGATATCCCCCCCGCCCCTGCTAACCACGATACGGAGATGAGGAGGAATACCAGGTTCTGTGAAAAAAAACTTAAATCAATCATCATACGTATTGAAGGGATTAACACAAAATAACATGTTAATAAATTATGTTACCAAGAAACATAAACAATGATTAATCATAAGAATAAGTGTAAGTCACTCTCCAAACACAACAGCTTAGTCTCTTTATTGGAAAGGACTGCGTTATTAATTTTAAGATTGTAAAAGTAGATATGTGTAAAAAATTCATTAAAATCAGTAAAAAAAAAAACTTTTGTAACCATATTAAATAAATAAAAATATTACATGAAAATAAAAACATAGCATGACCCCAATTAATATGTTTCTAATATATTATTAGATTAAAACCAATATTTTTAGCTTTTCCACTTTATTTTTATTTGACCAGCGACCGGGTTTCGTCGCTGGTCAAATAAAAAAAAGTGGAAAAGCTAAAAATATTGGTTTTAATCTAATAATATATTAAAAATGCAATTCCATCACGAAGTGTCAGTGGATAATATAAATCTAATATGTTTCTTTTTGTTAATGTGTGTGTGTATGATCCTACAAACCGATAAGTACTGAAAAGCTCATATCCATATTTTAAATTTCCTTGAAAGTGTTAGAAAAGAGAAAATATTTTTTAGAATAGTAAATGGTAAAGTGATCACTTAACCAGGTTGTGACAGGATTTAAACCCTGTATACTTCCATATTCTTCTTCTCCTAAGTGGATAAAATCCCAGATTTTTGAACACACTCATAAATGCTGTGAACAAATATAATTTTTTTCGTAGGTCGTTGTAGGTAAGTAATTATGTAGGGGTAGAGTCTACCCAAAACATGAAAATCAGCTAACCACGTGACCACAGCTGAACTCTTAATAAAGTAATCTTTTTTTCATCTTACTATTTACTGTTATTTCGAGAATTCATGCTTCTTTTCAGCTTTTTTAGTATCAAATACTTAATTACGCCAGTGCCAGTGTTAAGATTACATTCTTAATTTTAACAAGCATAACAAGATCTATCCGTGTAGTTACAGACGTGAACATTAATTTATAATGCTACAAATTGTGTACTTAATTTAGATTTGACTGATTTAATTTTTCTCGAAGAATAATCGCTCTCCATTATTTATCTTTAATTAATTTTGATTGCCCAAAGACTTAAATTGGTATTATTTTGTGAAATACTCGCAGTGTCACTCCGATTCAGAGGAGCGTTTGCAAAATCATTATGTATGAAACATCGAGCAATACAAATTTCCATCAAATTATGAGAATTTACCAACGTACAAATTAAATCGTTGTTTATGATTAATGCTAACGTATTTTACAAGATTTGTAAGAACGTCCATTAAATGAATATGCCCATTTTAGTTTGAAATATACCAACATTTATAAGTATAGCCGCAAGAAAGGCTTAAACGTTTATTTATTTATGTAAGTTCCATTGTAATTTATGTTTCGATGAATACGAAAAAAATGTTGACTGCATCAAGTTTTACTGAAAGGTAAATTTTAAAAATGTGCTTATTGATATGTATTTTGTGTCTATACTCAATAAGCCGGTAACGAATGTTTTATCAACTACGACCATTTTTATAAATATAGGTACGATCTCTTTGATTTTTTTTTAATTTTGTGTTTTTACAAATCCTCTACTTTTAAAAGGCATGTTTGCAGGTAGGATAGTAAGTATGGAGAAGGTTAATGTGAAAAATACATCATAAACACCCAGAGCAATCGAAAATAAATATATCTTGAATTTATTTTGCACTTAGCGGGAATCGAACCGGCGACGCCAGTTTCGCAGTCGAGCGTCTACCCAACTACGCCACGGCGCCTGTATAATATTTGTAATTAGCGGATTTTAATTTATCTGTAATTAAATAGATACATTTAAAAAAAAATACAATTAAAAATGATATTTGATTCATGCGACAGTTTCTTTTCATTGTATTTTATTACTACTGATGGTGCATTTAATTTTTAAAGCTTCATAATTACTTTTGATTTATTTAAATAACACAAAATATTACTGAATCAGCGATTCTAATTTACGCTCTTATTTTTTGAAGAGGAGTTTCCCATCGACATAATGTAATCAAATATTCTATTTTATGTTGAATTAATTTCTTTTCTCATAAGATACAATAAGTAAGGTGTTATAAATTACCTGCCGATGGAATGACTACTCCTCCAAAAACCTAGTCGTATAAATGTTAAACAAAATAAATGAATAATATCCTTAGTTTTAAATTAAAGAAAATAGAAAAAAATCTCACTTTTATATTAAAACATTACTATTATTTTATCAAGATTTCAAAACATATATACACAAATACATATTTTACAAGGATATTTCCATACCCTCTATTTTAAGGGAAAGCTAGTCGTTTGGAAAAGTATGAATGGCTTCATATAAATTCTTTATTTTAGTGCGTTCACACATCATGGTTAGATTAACGCAGAGAACATCATAGTCTATGCTTAAATCGAAGGTGCACAAGGTATATTATGAGATAATCAGTATAAAAAAAATAGTTATTAAATAATTTAGATTGATATAAAAATTATTTTACTAGAATACATTTTAAGACATACATTTCAGATTAAATATCATCCTAAGTGGGCCGCGGACTCGTATTCAACTTTTTTTTCAATTCTTTTGTAAGTTATGAATGACGACAAAAAAGCAAAAAGTAGAATAAAAGCAATAACTGGCTATTTAAAAAGCTGTTTTATGCTATCACAAAGAACTTTGAATACCGTTACCGTTTTACTAAATGTGCGTGTTTTTTTGGAATGATTTAAACCCAGATTTTCCGATGTCCGCAGTTTCCGTTGAGTAATCACAAGTTACTATGTAGCTGTTTCGCTTAATTATTTTAGATTACAAAAGAGTAAATAGGTTAGCAAATATCTAACAATGCAAATTAAATTTACGAAATGTAAGTTTGGAAGAAGTCTATGTACCTGCTATTAATTTATTAAGTAGGCGATATAGTTTGTAAGTCATTCGACGGAAATTCTCACGCCGCGCGCTGAACCGTTCACAAAAATGTCAGTTCGTGAATAATGCAACCAAAACAACACAGATGTACGAGTAGAATTATAGTTTCATACTCTTAATCCACTTTTCAAACTTAGATTTTAAAAATTGTTTTATTTTATATATTTTCCTAAATATTTTTTTACATAATTTATATTTGAAGCACTAAGTTTGTGATTTTCCATTTTGTAATTAAAATGTAACTTTGTTTTAAAATCAATTTAAATATTTTATTATGACTAAATTATAATGTCTACCGGTTTCGAAGCTAACCGCTACTTTATCAAGACTGATTTATACTAATTAATTATAAGACTGATTAATCCGTCTTAGTATTGGTAGACATTATAATTAAGTTATAATAAAATATTTATAGTGATTTTAAAACAAAGTTACACTTTAATTATATATAATTTTTTTACATTGCATGTTTTTTTGTTGTTGTTGTTTTTATTTCTTACTTTAAAATTATTCGAATTAGCTTTATTTCACTTGGTATGGGCATGTGGAGCGAATGGATAACGATATATGACTAATAACGTATGTTTAGTGAACGAAAGCCGAATGTGTTCTCCCGAACAGAACGAGGACGGCCGAAAAAAATGTCACGACCTGATCAATCAAAAGTAAAATCTGGTAGTGTCAAAAGTCTGCGTAATCAGAGGGCATGTATGACTAGACATATGCATGTGAAGGAAGCTAGGAGTGTGTTTCAGGACAGAAGAGTGTGGTGTTGAATTGGCGTGATGGTTGTAGTAGTAGTAGCTTTATATGACAGTGTATTTGCATATTGTATACTGGTATACCTACGCACACGCCACATAAAAAATGAAAATCATGTTTTCAGGCTTTTCCCAGTATGTAAAACAATCCGGGGCTTGGATCTTTCACACATCCAAATAAAATGTGTTTAATCCAACAAAGATGGCTGTTTTGAAATCATTTGTACCTACATATTGTGTTAGATTGATTATATATACAAGAGTTCCAAAAAATGTAGTAGTGAAGTTGTCAATTTTCGGTGAAGTGGTTAATGTTGCACGTGTGTAAAGCATAAGGCCTGTAAATACCCACACTTCCATATTCATCTTCATTTATGCTCAGCTGAGATGCAAAAAAAAACTAAAAATTACTCCCAAGTAGAGAAAACCCTGATTTGTGAACAAGTATTTGGACACACTAAAAATGTTGTGAATATATAAAAATGCAATTTTTTTTTTTTTTAAATACAATCTAATAAAACCATTAAGCGCTTCGAATACAAATTATTTAGAATGTACATTTTTTTAATAAAACATTATATACGTACGTATATACTGGTTATATTGTTGTTTTTACTTTAATTTTAATTAATCGTAAATAAAACAAATAACATCTTACGACTATATCGAATACCTACTCAAATTGTTATATACTCGTTTGGAAACGAGTTATTAAAATAATTATTTTACGCGGCAGGTTTTTCAGTAATTAAGTATAATTTACCCATTTGAAGGGATTTTAATTCATCATCTTAACGTTATATTCTCACCCTATTCTATGGTGAAGTATTGCAACATTTTATAATATTAATATTTTAAGGAATTTTAGTTCACAACGAACGTAATTAAATGCATATATATATATATATATATATATATATATATATATATATATATATATATATATATTTATATATATATATATATATATATATATATATATATATATATATATATATATATATATATATATATATATATATATATATATATTTATATATATATATATACATATATATATATATATATAATATATATATATATATATATATATATATGTATATATATATATATATATATATATATATATATATATATATATATATATATATATATATATATATATATATATATATATATATATATATTAACGTTAAAGATTTTCTTATTACAAATTATGTACGGTTAAAGTTAAAACTTAATAATCTTGAGGTAGCATTTTACGAAAGGTGGTCGTAATTCTAATTATCTAAATTAATTATCTTTTTTTTTATCAAAACCAGATCATTTTAACGATGAATCTTTAATATAATTTTATTATTTATTCGTCAATTAATTCAGACGGACCAGCATCGTTGACCTAAGTAAGTTTTTTTAACAAATCCTAAAAATCGAACTAGAATACCATAGTTTTTTTTTACTCAGCGATTCTTTAAAAAATAAATATAATGTCGACGACGTGCTGAATTGTTAAACGTGTAGACGACAATGACTAAGATCGATGGAATCAAACTAAATGTCTGAATCATTTAACATATGATTGGGTTTTCATATCGGATCAGCGGCTCAGTATATCTGAACGAATTGTTAAGATTCGGTCGTTTCCGAACCATATCTATTATGAATAATACTATGAACGTACTATATCTCCTATTGTATTTTCCCTCTTATTAACCAAATTCATTAATATAAATAAAAAAAATAATTCGCCTATCGGGAAAACAGGAATAAAGCCCATAAGCTCCCAATACAGAAGATAAAGCATTTGGCGACAAATACAAATTACCCATCAACAATTTATTTTCAAATGACTGTCTAGATTCCTCAATTATATCTAACCCCTCATTCACTAAAAATAAATTACTAAACGCTTTTTGAATTCTTGGTAGGGATGAGTTACTGGCAATATTTGATTAAAAAATTGGCAGAGTAAATGGTTGGTAACATTGTGTTCTTCTACTCGGTGTTAAAAAATATTTGTAAATTCAAGTTTGGTACGTTTGGTACGAATTTTTATATAGATCGGTTGGATATAAATATTTTAAAATATCATTGTACGAGAATTTGTGTTAGATGTCACTCAAACTATCTTGAAATATAAACCATCCGAATCAAGTTTCGTCTGATAGAATTAGATTAAAATTTAAAAAAAATATATTAATTGAAAACAAAATATATATCTACATATATGTTTAATCTTTTCCATAACTTCATGTAATTAAATCCATTTTAAGATTTAAAATAATGGCAAATGTTGTCAATGGATGACAGAAAATGGTGAAACTTATTTAAGTTATGGTGAAAGTTGCCTTATCGAACGATGATATTATTATGAAGATGGCCTCGACATCGCATTCCTCGGTGCACAAAAAGAGTATTATAATATTATAATACTTAACCTCTTTACATTTTATCCACGGTTCACTTATACATGGTTAGATCGATGGCACATATTTAATTGAATAGACTAATCAGTGTTACAAACATTCAAGGCTTCGATTATCATGAAGATCGTAATTTCTAACCACAATTGTGATTGTTTGGATTAATATTTTAAAAATAATTCATCAATGCTCAATCTCAATTCTAGTTAAAGTTTTTTTATAAATTTGGTTGATGTTATGGTACCCTTATGAATATACTGTTATACAAAATATACCCTTTTGAAATATATGTTGATTTTTTTTAACAGAGGGGAATTGAAACCGCATCGTCATCTCACCAGTTAAATGTCTACCTTTACTCACGTTCCCTTTAAGTATATTACGTAAAAAGTTAATAATGTTCATTGTTTTTAATTAATATACAAAATTAGATATAACGATATATTTTAATGAAAAGTCATAACATGGGAAAATAATTAAATAAGATTTGATTTGAATTCAATGTTAATTATAGAACCAACATAACTAACAAAAAAATTCACAATGGAATCACGTCGGGATATATACCACGACGTAAACATAATTACTTGTAAAACTACCGACTATTCATACCAAAATGACACCATTATATCGGCACTTATACAACTCAAATACCACAACATTAAGAAAACATTTTATAGATAAAATTCGGTACTTTTCTGAGCGGTTGAGTTTATATTACAATATATACCGCGATCCGACTCTACTGTGATTTATCTACACTACGTAGATAGCACGTTTTCCAATACATCCACGGGCAGTATTGGAAAACTTACTATCTACGTAGTGTAGATACATTTAACATTAATTCTGGGTTTTAATTTCTAACGAATTATTCAGGAGTTCATCAAATGAGTTTTTTCTATAACATCATTTCTGGTTGGCAGTACCAAAAATATATTAAAAAAAATAGAATTCACCGAAAGAAGGTAGCATTTATTTTCACTGCGTATACAATGCTTTTGTCGAACCACTCTCTTTACTTATCTTTATGCATATTAAAACTATAAACCTTTCATTTTTATTTTGATGCTTTAAAATTATGTCAGTTCAGAAAATAGTATTTGAAAATATCACTTAGACCTTGAAATTGACAAATCTAAATAATACTTTCAATAGATTGTAGTCTGGTGGTACCTTTACAAAAAAATTGCAAAAATCTTTTTAAAAAAGAAATATGTATATAAATATATATATATATATATATATATATATATATATATATATATATATATATATATATATATATATATATATATATATATATATATATATGTATATATATATATATATATATATATATATATATATATATATATATATATATATATATATATATATACATATATATATATATATATATATATAAATATATATATATATATATATATATATATATATATATATATATATATATAATTACATATATTAATTAAATTTAGCATCACTTTAAGTAAAAAAAATAGTGACTTTAAATTTAAATTTTGCTTGGTAGATACCACACTTTTTTAATGTATATTTAAAAATATATTTCTTAAAATATACACGTGTTTCAATCCATTCAACACAATCCATTTACCATAAATTAGAATATTAAACATCTAATTTATGGTATCTTACTATTGAAATAAATCAAATCAAATTAGTTAACGTTTGTATTTTTTTAAACAAACAAATAACCAAAACCATAATTTATTATTACATTTTTATCACATCTTTAATGTTTATAATCAATTTAAAATGGTGTTTTTATCAGAAGTGCTATTAGAATTGTTGTTCAAAAACGATTTTACGCTAGATAGTGAATAGGGCTAAATGGGAAAACAACATATGTTTACAAAAACATAACACTAAACGTTAGATTTAAAAAATAATGTGTAAAGAAATATTATGAACAATACAACTAATTATTTGAATCTACATCATTACAAATTTCAACCTTTCCTCAAAACATTTCATCCAGCAATCATTAAAATAACATGTCAGATATATTTATGTACTTACAATGTATGTACAATATTATGCAACACACGTGTAATTATTATTGTTAACAATCTGCAGGCCAAGGAAAAATAAAATAAAATAAACTTACCATTTTCGGATGTATGAAGATTTCCATTTTATATATTTTTGGAACACTTAAAGTTATTTATTACACATTCACTTAATAAATTATTGATTGAATTACACTACACATTAATATTAAATCGCTGTAACACGGGTTCAAAAATACATATTATTACGCACTATTTTTTTGTGCTGTGAGAGGTTATGTTACGTTTGAAAATAAGTTACTCATATTGCATATGAAATATTATATTCTGAGTACTGAAATATTATATCCCTAATTGGAATTCAGTTAAATCTTAATTTTCATAAAAATAATTGTTTTTCTTATGGATTTACAAATGTCAGCAGATTGTTTTTGTCTTTCTTTCTTGTTCAAAATGAATTACAGGCATAAATAACTGCAAGGAAAGGCAACTAAATACATATTATGAAAGATAAAAAATTACTTCTTAGTGTAGATGACATTAACTTATCTTAAGACTGGATTTTTATTTCTACCTTTGCCATTCTTGAAACGGTCGTTGATCAGTATTACCAGGAAGTAAATGATACTGAAAAGAAAATGATGAAATATTTGATTCTTACTAAATGGAAGTAAAGTTAAAGTTATCTTATTTGCGTTTTTATGCGTTATCTTTCATATGTAATCGATGTCCTGGATTTTGTTTTGCTTGATGAGTATACCAAAAGCTATTTATTATTTTTAAAGAATTGACATAATATTATATGATTTTATGGACACGTGTATTATAATTTATACGAATATATAATTCATCAGGAAACTCACTATTAATAAAGATAATATGGAAAACTTTGCTCCATATTTATGACATTATTTACTATTGAACCGTTTATTACTTCTACCGCAAGAAGACCTTGTTTCTGATACTAGAAGGCAGAAGGTGACGCGTGACAGATTTATTCAACTAAAAAACTAAACGCATGATATTTATGAATTTTTATTTATCTTCTTAAACTAACAGTGATCGAAAGACCCTGCTATAAGCAGAAAAAATATGTTGTTCCTTTTCGGGCTTATTGCTAAAAATGACGAGTCTTACGCATCAGAGCCAGTAAGTAAGCAAAATAGTGAAGTTCTGCAGACTGGGGAAACCTAATAAAGAGACTTTTATTTCTAACTTTGCCATTTTTAAACCATTTTAATTTTTTTGTCAATATTATCAAACATCCATCAGTTTTGTCAGTAAATTATTGATACTGAAAAGAAAATTTTGAAATATTTGTTTCGTACTAAATGGAATTACAAATAACATTTTATTTTTCATACGTTATCTTCCAATTCTAGTTTGCGTTTTTAATGCGTTATTATACAGCGTATATACGAGTATGTAAGCCCCTTTAAACATATTTTAATGAACCAAGCCGATAATTAATTTTAAAAAAATCTTTAGTTTCATCATTCCCGTGATAGATTAATATGTACATACTTTATAAAACGTTTGCATGACACCGGAAATTACATGTAAACATTGGTATATTATGTGAAAAATCTACTAACTATTCAAATGATTGTATTTTGTTTTTTTCGTTATTATATTTTATCAATAAAGTTTTATAATATATCACATAAAGTTCTAGTAAAAATAGTTTGAAGCATCTTTACCTCTCAAGATTTTACCTTATTGAAAATAATAAAAGGTTAAGAATTACATATAATAAAAAAAAGGAGGTGAATAAATAATTCGCTTTTTAATAAATAATTGTTTTTGTTTTCAAATTATTAAAAATGACAAAATCGTAGATAAAATAAATATTAAACGTTTATTTGGTATCATTCCTTTTTAAAAACTGGTTATAATTTATGTATGAAAATATTGAAATGAATAAAATTTAACCAATTACTTATATGTAAAATGTTTTTCATTATTTTTTTATTATGATTTTTAAAATATATGTTAAATATACCAGACAATTTTTTTATTGTAATTATTATTAATCATCTTCGAGATACGTTTTAATAATGGAAATTAATATATTTTTTTAATTTCTTTATTCATTTTTATATATTAAGATAATTTTGTGGTAACATGAAGATATAGTCGTAAATTTTATTTGCACTAGAATTAATATTGAAGGCGCATTGTAAAAAATAATAATACACAAATCTTATGTAATTACGTGTTTATTTATCTACAATACGCTACTGCACTTCAAGTTATGCATTTTATGTGCATAATGAAACTTGGAGGTCAACTGGTCCATCGTACGTATCTCGTATCTTCGTAAGCTACAAGTATGGATTTCTTGTTATATATTTTGTACTACGTACCTCAATAATTTAATGCAATAAAATAACGTATTTATTACGCATCAAAAAGTTAACAAATGGCTGTGTAAACAAAGTTCGCGTCATTTGCAATAACCACTTGCTTAATCTAGTATATCTCGTCTAAAATCAAAATAAATAGCGTTAAATAATTTGTAGTTTTATTAATAATTACATATAAAATCGGACATTTTTGGACATTTTTTGCAAAAGTAAACATGCTAATTTTGACAGTTTTCCTGTAATATTACTCATATGTTTATAAATGTTGTATTTTATTTATACTGAAAAAATTGTGTCTACTTAAAAACAAATATAAAAAATAGATTTGGTCTTTAATAATGCAAATTATTTCAATGATTATGATTAATTTTATATCAATTTAAAAACTCGTTATATTTCAATTCAAAACTAACAATATTAGAAATTTTAAATGGATTAGTTTTTAGGATTTCATTTTACATGGATCATTAATATTTTTGAGATTGTGTTTTAATGTTCTTACGTCACAATGCATTTTTTTCTAGACGCCAATATTTAAAAACGCCATCAAGAAAAGAATATTGTGAATTAATTATTTCATAATTTGATCAACGACATATATGATATATTATATAAAATACATATAAGGAGGTTCTGTTATAGGTAAAACTCAAATCATATTGTAGGTAAAATATTTTACTAAAAAGCTAGTAAAATAAATCATAAGTTCTTCATTTTATCGTTACAAAAAACTTGTTGAATTAATACATGGGTATAAAATCGTGTTAACCTCTGAAGTCATTACGGAAATTAGTTTATTGAACTTTTTGGCTTCGACCATTGACATTTTGAAGATTAAGACTTCAATTATTGGTTTGCAGTTTGTTGCAAAAGTAGAGGATTTTTTCATCTTCGAAATGGAAAAAAATCGATTTATATAGCAAATCTATTAACGGTGTTTGCCCACGGATAAATTTTCAATAGTATCAAACATACGAGTAGCTTTATTTTTAGATGATTAAAAGTTACTTACTTTCCTAAGCTTTTATATTTGGCCACTTCAATAGTTTATTCAAAGGCAGTAATTTTAATCGCTTAGTATAAATATTACCCACTATTCGACAATCATGGGAAGAATGTTGAATGTTAAACGTATCTAAACCAGCCTATGACAAGTCGTAAGGCGTGTAAATGCTCATATATGTTTTTGCCAGTCGTTTGCACGAATAACTAATCATAGTTCACCCTACTCCTTTTAACTAGAATGCTGGAACACGTTTCTGAAATATACTCATAATTTAATTGTTAATGTATATTGAAGACAACTACTCTTTGAGTTTACCGTTCATTAGCACTTATTGAATATACGTGACCTTTATTGATGTGTAAAAAAAGTAATTACTTACTAAATGAGTGTTTTGGACAATTTAATATTATGTAAAAAACGCATCAAATCGTGCTATTTGTATCCTTTCTAAATCGTAACAGAAGGTTTCTCAGCCATTTTCAAGTAAAGCGATATATCTTCTTGATGTAACAAAGTCGTGAAGCGCATGCTAAGCAGAATGTACACACGAGGTACATTTTCTCGATCATTCCCATAAATTACCCAAAGCTTAGAACCATTCATAGTCATCACGTACCACCGTGATGACACAACAAATCATGCAGCGTTTAGATGGTCACTTTTATGCAAATTCGGAATAAAAAATTGTGAAGGAAAAACATTTTATGGTCTTAAGTTTGCGTTATTCTTAAATATAGCTATGAAGGTCTGGTTTATACTCGTCGCTAGTAATTCATTACCTACCATTGATTTTATGTAATACATATTTCGAGCGTATCCAGCTTTTTAAACAAATTCATGAGTCACGGACGTGAAACGTGTTTACAAATAATTTGTTTTTGTTTCTAGAAGATGAGCACGATTTTTTAATACGGTCTATTATTTTTTTCACATTGATATGCCTTTGCATAACACGACTACAGCTCGGGGTCAATTTGATTTTTTTTTTAAACCACTAATTCGATGGTGAAAATCCTAAATTAAGTATTTATAAAAAACATAGAAAGTATCTAATTACTATATTTTGCTAGTTTCATAAAAATCATAAATATTCTAAAGTTATCACCGAATGCTTTGAAATTTTGACTGTTAAATATGCCCGTGTTTTATCTGCCTTTTTAAATATAAATATAATAGTGATATAATAAATGGTGAAGGGTAAATCATGTATTATTTTGAAAAACAGTATTTTTACCGTAACAGCACCATCAGTTGAACGTTACAGCAACACAGCCCGTACCTACTATTGCTCATGACGTATAGCGTATTTGTTGACATTTGCTGTCATTTTTTAATGTTTTTTAATGCACTTTTGTTACATAGATTTTTAATATTTGCATTACTAGCATTGTGAAATTAAACATGTTAGATATGTGTGCTTTGTATTTTCTTTCTTTTCCATTTAACCAGACTCAGTCAAAGTAACGCGTAGTCGCAGAGCTGGCAATTGAAAAACAAGTATTTTTAAACCGGTCGACGATCTATATTTTCAGGAAGTTAATTTCATAAAAAATTGCATTATTATTTGTTACCAATTAGTACTTAATTTCATCTAACATACACTACGTACGAGTATTAACGTATTTGGAATCGACGTACTGAGTTGGGATTCTATGCGGAACTTAAGTATTTTTTAACCGGTTGTCGACCTATACTAAAGGAAAATAAATGAAACCGATTTTTAAATAACCTACAACACCTACAATACCTAGCAAACGCATCAACGTCCGTATGGAATCCCAGTCTCGGTCAGAATATCTACGATTTAAGGAAATTCACCGTCGAATTAAGACATTTTTTGTAATTATATCTAACCAATTACCCCCTTAATAAAAGAACACAAATATTCTATTTCGTTATTGCGATGGAATCGTGCGAACTTCTTTAACAACGAGTCAGTTAACAACTAGTAGTTACCTACATATTACATTACGAATGTGCTCAGTGCTCACCTAGCATTGTATCATTGCCTTCCTTGTTTCGCTGCTATGATCTAAGAAGAATTCAACATAACATACATAAAATTGCAGGTAACTCTACCAATGAACATAATGATCACCTGTGGTTTTATACCATCAGCAAGACCATATGTGGAAGCCATACATCAATCTAACGTGCTTTCCGAAATAATTAGTTGTTTAATGTCAAGCTGGGACCCAAATGTGGGCGGTAACTTATTTTACTGGTGATGATGCAATATATGGTAAATATTTAATGAAAATTATTCATTTTGATAACATTTTGAATGTGTCCAAATACTTGTTCACAATCAGGAATACCTCCAATTATTGCAATTATTTTTCATATTATTTTTTGACATCTCAACATAGATGAAGATGAATATAAATGTCCAGGCATTCACGGGGCTACCGACCGTCATAGGCTGGTTTAAGGGATAGAATTGCTGGGCCAGTTGGTGAATGTTACACGTGTGTAAAGTGAACACTTAAACCAGCCTATGACGGTCGCAAGCCCCGTATTTACGGGGCTAGGCATTTGTCTTGACTTTCATATTCTTCCTCATCTGTGTTGAGATGTATTTTTATTTAATTCCAATTAAAACATTTATATTTTCAAAATAAATGTCCGTAATGCAAGTATTTGAAGACTTTATTTAAAACGTTGTGTGGTTTGTTATCAATTTTAGTGAGATGTTTTAGTAAAATGTGTTTTAGTTAAGCAATATGACACAGTTACCGAGAATATTAACTGAGAAATAGAGAATATGAACAATTATTTTTTTCACGTTTTCTTTTCTCATCTTTTGTTTCATACCTGAAGGTGATCAAAGTGTTTTAATTTTTCTTTTTAAACATTTTGTATTTTTCGAAAAATCATTAAATCAGCAAAGAATGATAATTTTTTAGCGTTGTCACAAAAGCGACAAAAACAATGATTTTTTCTCATTGTCAGAAAAATAGTTTTTTTATTTGAAAACGAGCGTGCGAATAATCATTTATGACCTTAGGATTTACCATAATAATTATATTCCAGGTTTTTCTAGGAAAAATATCATGGTACCTGACAGCGATCCTCAGGCATTGTTGTCTTAATTAGTCACGCTATGTATGAAATCATCGTTCGAATAACTATGGGAACTAATGAATGCCTACGTTTAACATGTTTTTTTTAGTTAATGCTCTTTTGTTGGTTTGGTATCAATTTATCAATCATCAGATGATGTACAGTGTACACAGCCCGATTCAATGACCTGTTTACGAAGCAGTGAATTTGTAAGGAAGTATTTCTTTAAGAAATACACAGTTGTTCAATTCACAAAGGCGATAAAAATTATGTCAGTAAATACATCACTTCCGATTTCTTAGATAATATTGTAGATTTACAGAAATATAGATACATTTTATTATGTTGCAGGAAAAAATTGTTTCTCATAAAGAACGACAAAGTAAGAAGTTTGTAATATTTTTTTCAATTCTCTTATTCAGTTCCTAAAGGAGATTACCAAATAGTGAGATCGTTACTATTGTAGGGAAATTTACTATGTTTTTTTTTGGAATCACAGAGCAAGTTGTAGTAGGTACATGAATCAATCCCTTTTTTAACACTCGTCACGTTATTTAATTTTAATATCACTCAATTCGCCAAACTCTTTCGAAACTATATAACTGCTATTTAACTACTGAAGCATGGAATCAGAAACTTGCATGTAAATATATATAAGAATAAACAAATTCACATTATGTAATGGGAAAATTGTAAGAAAGAAATAACCGGAACTGAAATCAGTTTAGTACCCGCATTTCGTGAATTTAGGCAAACCAAAGTATAGCTTAAAATCTTTCATTAACGCCAGAGAATAAGTAAAATTGACTAAAATTATGTAAAATAAAAATACAAAATCATTTGAATTAGTGGAACGATATTACGAAGCACTGATTTTTTTTAAATGGTAGTGTACATTTAAGTATCTGAGAGTTTCCAGAATAAATCAACAAGTTACTGCCACCCTATTTTTTTACCCGCCCATCCAAACTTCTTTGGCTCATTCTTTCGTTCGCTCTCGTTCTTCCCCTCTCAATCTCACAGGAGAAATGTTGTAGGACAAAGGAAACGTATCATATAAATGAAACTAATATTCTTGTTTTGGACGAAGGGATTCGTATGCTATCTATTGCACGATGATAATTTTGTCCCGCAACCGTCATGTGGTGTTTCAGAAATGTGCCAACGGGGTAAAGAGTTAAAGTGTCCCTGTGTTGCGCGCAAATAAAATCTTTCCCAATCCAACCATAGATGGCTCCAGTGAACTCACATATACAGACAGTATCATGAGATTAAGGATATACAAGTACGTAAGAGTTTAAAATTTTTAAGTAGTGTGGTTGTAATCATGGGTAGAATGAGGAATGTTGCACGTGTGTAAAGTGATCACTTAACCAGTCTATGACAGATCATAAGCCCTGTAAATACCCAGACTACTTCCATATTCTTCTTCAACTATGTTGAGATGTGAGAAATGTTACTCTCATATATTTATAATTGACGTTCGAGTTAACACTACGTGGATCGAAGTTCTATTATACATTGAAACGATTATACGACTCAAGATTTGTGTGGTTGAGCAACTTTATTAAGGTTAAATATGTTTAAATACATATTTATTAAAAATCTCGTTTTAAAATCCATATTAATAAGTAATCCATAAGTACCTATTTATTATCATGTAAAGTGTGTGTCGACACGCAGCTGACATTCTTAATACACTTAATATTCCACTTTTTTCTTCCAACAAAATTATCTTTATCAGTCGAGCGGTAATTATATATATTTTAAATCGATGAACGATAATTATAATGAAAAAGTTGGCGTGATAAATACTTCTGCTTGGTACTTGCATCTTTTCGACACGCTTCTTTTTGTATGATTAGAAGATCTAACGATGCCCATTGTCTGTAATAAAATCAATTATAACGTCAATGCGAAATTAATTGGTGGCAATGCAAATGGCGGTCACAGTGACAGGGTTAGAGTATTCAAGATGGAGCGCAGAATCCCAAGGCAGATGAGCGAAGAATCACGAATTTGAATCGAGATTAAACAACTTTTTCCCCTTTTTGTTCGACATTCTATTTTGCGAAGGCTGTGTTCGACTTTACCATATACATGTATCACCAATAGTAGATGTCTGTCGATATAATCGTAATAACATGGATTTGACTTGTAAGTGATGGATAATAAATGTGGAAAAGTGGATTCAAAAGTTGTCTTAATATATTGGTACAAGTTTTAATTTATTTACACGAATTTCTTGTACTAAAAGAATGTACACTGAAAGGTATACACCCGTATTCACAAGTCCTGTTAAAATTTAGATTTGTTAAACTATAAAAAGGGATAAAAACATCCTTATTTTCTATGTCCTAACCTCATCTAATTGTGACCGATATTAGAAATTTATTTTTACACAGGATGCCTGTTCTAAAAATAAGAAAATTCATGGTAAAACACGTTAAATGGTTCACATTGAAAGATGAATAATTTATAACATAACAGGGTTAATTTTAAACTGTTTTTTTATGGTAAAAAATAAACGTAATTCATTTCTTTATAGATTTAGATTTTATTTGTAGATCTCCATTTTAATTTATATATAAAATGCATAAATCAAGCTTTGATTTTTAGAATCTACTAAATCGTATTTTATTGTTAAAAACACATTAAAATAAAATTTGTGACAATTGCTTCGCCTAGTTATGGCATTTTCAAACTAATGTCAAAACCCATTGTAATATTTCTTAAAACAAAATGTTAAATGATATTTTAAAATTGTTTCTCCGAATAGCTCACTTAATGGTGACACTGCATCCGTACTTTACTCGTTTATTGAATAAAAGTTTTACGGAAACAATGATGTCATTTAATAAATTTTGGAAGGTACATTGATACTATCTATTTACCTATTTTGAAAGCAAATCAATATGAATGGTTTATGAGAGCTTTCTTTATGACGTCAATATATTTATTTTTAAGTTTCTGCTTCGCTTCTCAATATTTTCTTATCGTAAAATGTCATTTTTTATTACATCTATTTGAAAAGAAAGTTCTATTCCCGTTGATATTTCAGCACTTATCTACTGTTAACTACTGTATCAATGTTATCAAATTGTATCGCTTGTCACGATTTGTGTTTGTGTATATATATATATATATATTTTTTTTAATTTTTTTTATTTTATATATATATATATATATATATATATATATATATATATATATATATATATATATATATATATATATATATATATATATATATATGTATATATATATATATATATATATATATATATATATATATATATATATATATATATATATATATATATATATATATATATATATAAAACATTATAAATACTTATGTATTTGCTATTTTAATATTAAAAAAAAATAATAAAATGTTCTTTATCTGAGTATGTCCAAATTTAAAATTTATCTTGTAACTACCTGTAAATCAAAGACTGACTAACGCTAATAATATAAGTTTTCTGCATTACGAATTAAAATCCGTTAAAATAAACATAGTTTACCACATTTTGGGTGTGCCTAAATCCTTGTTCACAAATTTGGATTTCTCCATTTAGAAGTTATTTTTATAATTCGACATCACAACGCAGAGAAAGCATATGGAAGTTTGGGATTATGAGGGCTTTTGACCTGTCTTAGGCTGGTTAAGTGATCACTTTATACACTTGGAACATTCACTCTTGTGCCTTTGATTGACAACTACACTTCTCAATTTTTTGTAACTCATGCATATATTCATATAAATCTCTCGTCACTTAATGTGTGAGTTCGTGGCTGTATCTATCGTTGATAAGAAAAAGCTTTTATTTAGCGGAGACCCTTTTATTTAAATATATCCCTCACTCCTTTCAACAACGTCATATATCAAAAAACGTCAATTTTCAGTTGTGCATGTTTTCCAAATGCCCAGAAAATGTACTATATACCAGCAAAAGCGGCATATTTTAAACTTAATATTTACCCGCTACAGGGCAGAAAGTGTTGTTTTTGCATTTTGAAGAAAAGGTATCGTTCAATAATTTTTTTAAATATACTAAATATGTTTCAAATAGAGAAAAAACCTTCAGGTTTTACCTAAAACGATCTGTTGCAAAGTAAAAAGTTCAATAAGTGGCTTGATATTTATTTTTAGTACATTGTATTATATTTTTAAACTTTAAAAATGTTCTTCTGAAAAATCAAGTTTTTTGATTTATGACGTTCTTGAAAGGAGTGAGCGAAATGTCCTAATTTCTGTATGGAGGTATTTCGTCTTTTTTATGACCAAAGAGATATATTCAACAAAATGCGTATTTCAAACCAGTATATTTAAAGTATCGCTGTGTTGACAATGCAAAAATGTTTTATCTCTGTTCGAACTATGAGAGATGTTGCTTTTAAAATATGCTTTAACCTTCAAAGCCAATGTCGTTGTTAAAACTGGAAATGTGTTTATTTTCCATACATCATCCACATTACAAAAGGTCGTGTCGATGTGTTATGTTGGTTATAATTTACATATCGGCAACTTATTTTAGTCAGAAAGAAACTTTTAATTACTTTTTTAAAATTCATATGTAACTTCCTCATTATAAATCTAAATACGAAGTTATGTTGGTTCTATTTAGTAGGTTATATACCGGAAAGCATAAATATTTGAAGAGACATTTTTATAACTAACGCAATATGGATTTTTAAATTCGAATTTGATAAAAGTTATGTTATTATAAAAGTAATCTTTTCGCCACTATAATGTAGTGGTTATCACGTTTAACTACCGTACATGACGCTCCTGGTTCGTTTCATGGTGGGATTATCATTAATTTGTATTTTATTTGCATTATATATAATATTTCATGTTACTCGAAGGGCAAGACTTGTTTTTACGCTCAAGATAACGTTGCTTTATCAGTTAGCACAAAGAAAAACTTTGTAATGGTGAAAGTTTTATGGTAATACATTGGTATTTTATAGGTTATTGTTTTAGCATTCTGATTCACAATACAAATTTACATAAACGAGTAAGATGAGTACTGATTTTTTTAGAATTGATGAAGAATAAATGTTGCTAAATTTATGATGTCACAAAAAATACATCATCGCTTTTCTCTTACATACAAATATTGGTTAAGTACACTAATGTACGTTCTGTGGTATCATGAATATCTGGCGAGGACACAGGATGTCATACTTAAGCAATACTTTTTTATGGTCCATACGAATACGATAAAAGGTTTATGTATCGTGTATCCCTACAAACTTTATTTTGAGGGGTTTTAATGGATTTTTTTCTTTTTATCCCACGCATACAACATCGTGCGATAAAAGGCCTATGCGCATTGCAAAGACTAAAATGTAATTTTCTTCTTTTTACTGGTAAACGAAAAACGATGAATAAATAAAAAAAAAATAACCCAAAAAGATCATTGTATATTTTAGTTAGTATGGTAACAGAAACCTCATAATACTTAAGTATTTCCCGACTACTATAAGTCTTCCTCTAACCCTTATCCACACCTAATGGTTCATAGGGCACTGCATCGTATTGAGGCAGTGTTATCTTGATCGTTATTTAAATGATGGCAAGGTGAGTATTAAATAAACATTAGGGTTTGAAATCAACAATATTTATTTTCACTCCCCCTTGGAAATCGAACCCGGGACCTTCTACATGGTAGCCAAACAAGCTAACCATTACACCACGGAGGCGGACAAATATATAAGTATGTATATAAGTAGTCTCACCTAAAGGTGAGGACTGACCGGAGCATTTCGCGGAGCACGTTACGATGCGAGCATTCGTATATTCAGTACAGCGACTGAATATACGAATGCTCGCATCGTAACGTGTTACGTTACAACGAAATGCTCCGGTCAGTCCCCACCTTTAAAGATGACGGATAACTTTTAACAATTATTATTACATTTTAATTAATAAAAATTTAACCACAATATTTTTTGTATACACTGTAGCACGACCATGTCATGAGATATCTTATAGCGGTGGGAGTAGAATACTTCTAAAAAAATTGGCGCCCCCTACGTCTACGAACGTTCTAACAAATGCTAGTGAAGTTAGTAGATAACCAGTAATCGAGATTTTAGTATACCAGTATCTGAACATACCCGTCTCTTCGTCAGGACTAACACTTGATTAATAGTGTGGCTAATGTGAGTAATGTGAGTGATGAGTAATGTAGTGCTAGTAGATCTTATCGTCTGTATGCTAGTGTAGTGATTGTTCTGCCGAAGAGATGGGTACATCTCAAAACTGGTAAGCTAAAATCTTGCTACTGGTTACATACTAACATTTTGTAATAATACCTGACCGCAAAGTTAATGTTGTTACTTTTAATAAAGTAATAATTTAACGTTTAGTTACTCGATGTGTTAAGGTTAACAAACTCAATTTCGGATATGGACTCATTTCACCGAACCTATTATTTACCATTAAGCAGGCACTAGATATAAAATATTAATTATAATCTTGATATTTGTGAGTCACTGAATCAATGAGTTATAACTATTAAATCGTCACGATGCAAATGCATATTGCAATATATATGTGAAGCGTATTTCGATGTATGAAACAAACGGGGGTTAAAAATAAAAGAAAAGTTATTACTGTTAATTAGTACATTACATTAAAAATCAAACACTGGCATAAAATAAATAGTATGTTTTTCATGTTTAAAAGTATCTTTATATTTTTAGCATTTCTTTTGTATTATACTGTTATTATTATTTTATATTATTTTTAAAACATATTTTTTTAGTACTTGCATAGTTAGTAGTCGTCAATTAGAACGCACAATACGAATTATAAATAATAATTCTTAATGCTTCAAATACTTTTTTTACTTTGTATTTTGAGTAAATAGTATTAAGTGTTGTTGTTTATGTTAAACTACACACATGAATCTCTTTCCCAAATGAAATGGGTATCAAGTTGTATAAAATTTAGTATTTTATTCCAAATATTGACCAAAAACAAAGTTTATGGAATAAACAAAAAAAAACTACAACGTAGAAAATTAAGTTCATAATATTTTGAAGGATGGCGTTATAAATTAATAAACAGATACATTGCTAGTAAGCTCTTGTTAGAGTTATTGGTAATTTGAATGTACCGAAATACCAATATGTAACCCTGAATACAAACTGATTTATGTATTTTTTTTCGTTCGAAATCGTTATTGAAAAAATAAATTAATTAGCAACAATTTTAAAGATTAATCAAAAGGATGAAATGTATCCAGTCAATCGAGAATATGCACAAAAATATGTTTATTTTAAAATCACAAATAAAATAGTTTTAAAAATAAATCACTGAAATGTCACTGTCACAAATGCGATGAATATTTGAATATTTTCCAGTGCTTTCATTGTCGTGAGGAGTAATGACATAATACACTTACAAATGATAACGAAACTAACCTAACCTAACCTCTTGCAGCACATATAAACAGCCAAGTACAGATTGTATGGAGTAATCTATTTACCGCGGAAAACTTTCCAATGCACTGCGCATGCGCGTAACTCTTTTCCCGCCGTCAAACGCGGACTGATGAGGTGAAGAGAATCCCAAGGCATCTTGGAAGCCGACCGAGCACCGCCGAGTGGGGAGACGATCCACTCGCAAAATAACGAGCCGGAACAAAAAACCTTCAACCGATCCCTTGGAATACTTCAATACCAACTAAACATACGAATGATCTTTGTACACAGAGCCTTCTGCTTTTGCCTTCGTTATTATCGGTTGGATGACATTAATTTTTGCATATGGGTGGAGGGAGGCTGCATTGTTTTTATGATAATGAAATTAGACTAATGGCATTCCTGACTTTTTGTAATATACATAATAATAAAGGTACTCACAAACTTATGAATTATAATTTCTTATATGTAAATTGGGCTGCGGGTGCAAATTGGGTCGAATTATAGTCCTACGTCGGTCGTGGTCGTAGACTGGTCGTCTTAAGATTAATTACTCGCTGTCACTACTTGATTACGTTACACTAATTAGTATTATTTTGATGTGTTTTTTTTACCAAAAATTAAAGGACTTTTTAAACTGGATGTTAATTATATTATGTTTGGTAAATGTTCAATATATTTTTTTAATTTTTCGCATTTAACAGTATGAAGTACAAGGCTGTTTGGAGATCGGATTTATACTCGGTGAAGACCAAATGCCGCCCATACAATGCCTGCATTGCTCCTGTTCTCTTGTACGGCTGTGAAACACGGCACCTTACAAGGATCCAGAGCAGCCGTGTACTAAGCTTTAAAAAAGGAGTGTGCGGAGAATTTTAGATGTGCGGTGGTTTGACTTTGTGAGGAATGAAGACATAAGGCGTAGGACGCAGAAAATCTTGGTCACAACTGTCTTCGAGAAAAGGCGATTCAGTTGGCTTGGCCATGTACTGCGCATGCCTCCTGAGAGCCTTAATCAAGCTTGCCACTTTTACAAAGCATTAGGTTCGCGCCGCCCAGGACGACCACTGCTGACAATTCGTCGGCAGTTCTCGTCAGAACTTCGGGACGTGGATCTGACTTGGGAGGATTCAAGGGAGCATATCGGACACTAATTTTATTTTAATAAATTTTCAAAAATTCTACTTTCTGGAGGCATTTACTGCTTTTTATTTTAAATACTGTGAATATATATATATATATATATATATATATATATATATATATATATATATATATATATATATATATATATATATATATATATATATATATATATTATATATATATATATATATATATATATTTATATATATATATATATATATATATATATATATATATATATATATATATATATATATATATATATATATATATATATATATATATATATATATATATATATATATATATATATATATATATATATATATATATATATATATATATATATATATATATATATATATATATATATATATATATATATATATATATATATATATATATATATATATATATATATATATATATATATATATATATATATATATATATATATATATATATATATATTTATATATGTATATATATACATATATATATATATATATTTAAATAAACTTTTTTTTTACTTTTATCTACATGTATTCAGTTGGATAAATTATTTAGTTAAAAAAAAAACAACAACAATTTTAAAGCGCTATAATTTTTTATTTCAGAAACGTGTTCCAGCATTCTAGTTAAAAGGACTCGGATGAACTATGATAGTTATTCGTGCAAAACGACTGAAAAATATATCTGGACATTTACACGCCTTACGACTTGTCATAGGCTGGTTTAGATACGTTTTACATGATTGATGACAATATGATTGTCGAATAGTAGGTATTATTTATACTAAGCCAGCTTCCTTACGTGGCCAGCAAATATAGTGTTTTCTCTATTTACTCTTTTCTATATATTAGTTTTTTATAAACAAATTTTCAGGTGTCTTTTTAGTAAAATTATTGATTTCTCCTTTGAACATCTGTGCGTTATTGTATTTTAATGATTTTGTTGTATAATTTTTAAGGCCGATGATATGAATACAATGGAATGTTTTAATATTTTTAAAAACGCTATTGAATTTTTTGTGTTAAATATTATATTTAATCCTTCGAAAGTTGTTACCACAATTTATTTTTGGCAATTACGTACTAACCGACGAAATTAAAATACATTTAATTAAGCACGTATGAAAGAAATGATTTATAAGGGAAAATATTCACTGCATCAAAAAAATAAGGACATCGTATTGGCAGTGCTTTAATGTCTTCCGTATTCCATAGTAAATATAACCACGGGAAAATTTTCAAGTTCACAAACCTAATAAATTAATATTTTTCAAAGTTTTACGATCATTATTATTTTATCGTGTCGGTTTCAAATGTAAGAAAGTATTTTATTAATTGCTTTCATAGTAAATAGTTTTATTATATATAGGCTATAGATTCGAGTAAATGAATTATTCAGCAAGCTCTGTTAGTTTATAGGAAGGTCATTATGCTATCTACGTACTCGTACTTGCGTAGTCAAGATTTACTGAGCAACAAACGTGGCACACGTTTCTCGTACGTGTAGAAATATCAGCAAAATGACTGTATTTTATTTTAATTCAGTATACTTTATAAAGTTACTTAATATTTTTAGTCTTTATTAATATTTGTATAGTTTTGACTTTACCAATAAGCTAAAAAGACGATATCTATGATAGTAAAAAGGATACACTGAACACGTTGAAAATATTTTAAAATATATATTGAAGACAAGTTAAAAGCACTCGTACCGTTGATTGGTTTTAGTACAAAATCTTCAAAGAGTCTTTTAAAGTATCATTTAAATTAAGAAAAAAAACTACGTTATGTAATACTTGCTTGCATGTAAAATGACCTATGCCCTTAAGTCCAGGAGTCACAAATGCAAAATAATTGTGAAGAGCGCAGCGGTTTGAGGTTTAGCAAATGATGTAATTTACAAAATAACTTTGTTTTAAAATCACTAGATTATCTTATAATAACTTCATTGTAATGTCGAGTAGCTTCAAAACTAAAAGCTTAGCAAAAATGTTAAATATTTGACAACTAGCGGGGTTTGGATAAGAATCTTAATTTACTATTTTCGTTTTAATAAGCATTACAGACTAAAGAATCAGGGATGATTGTGAAAACATTTATAAAAAAATTTATTTATGTTTCAAAAATATTGATAGTCAACTTCGGTGTACGGCATTTAAAAAACATATTAGGTATTTTTTATAATTCATTCATGCAAAGGAAATTCACTATACAAGAACATATGTGGTTATATATAGATAGGGACAATATTCAAGAAAATGGGATTTTTTATGTTACCAAAATTTACTTTAACACAATGTATACAATACGCTTGTTTTGATCAAATATATGTTTCTACTATTTAAACCCTTATTGGACACTCAATGACGAAGAACTGCAAAATGTCGACCAGGTCCACATGAAATTATTTAAGAATTTAAATAATTGTATCAGCACAGTTGTACAACGATACCAAATTATTTCATGATTTCGTTAGATTTCATGATCCCTAAATCAATGAGTTGGGAGTTACATATTGTCAGCTGAAATACCCCAATGTTATTGAAACTTGAGCTGACCGCCAAATTACGACTTTTTAACATTATAATAACAGCTTCAAAATTAAAAACTACGCAATGAAAATAACATACATTTCTTTTAAACATTAATTTTAACGACTATTTTTGATTTTGATACTATGTTGAACCATGTTATCAGGAAATTAATGCTACGGAAAAAATACCGAAAAGGAGTATTAAACTTATTTACGCTACATAGTTGAGGTATTTGTAATACCAGCTCTAGCTGCAAAAGCTAAAAATAAATAATCAATAAAAAGTGAGATATGGAAAAGTCTCCTGATCCTTAAATGAATAAAGATTCAATTTTCATGTTTGATGTCAATTTTCATATTATACATAGATAAAATAAAAGGATTTATCAGAATAAAGAGTATTATTTTAAACGTATTATTATTATAAATTCCTTTTGGAAACTGCTAAACTGATAACCAGAAATTTGAACAACAAATATAAAAGATTAAGTTAAAAGATATATATCAAAGTTTGACGCATTGTACACATTTCACTGAGCAAACATTATGAAAACAATACTGTATAACGTATTGTTGTCTAAATTTGAGTTTGTATGATTAGGCAGAAATTTTGCACATAAAAGCATGGTGCAAGCTAGCGCATATACACTATTCACACAGCACAATGATAATCTCATTACAAAAGACAAACTAAATACATATTTACCGTGGTTTCTTGTAAACAATACTCATATTTGGTAAGGTGTGAACATTTCTTTATCAAATTTTTGTGTCATAACTTCTAACAAGTGCAATCATTATTATACAATTGCCCCAAATCATTGTCGGGCATTGTATATATTTCCTAAGTATATTATTTATACTACAGACTATGTAATTTGACTGTAAGTTTAATTTTCCATTTTGAATTTGAAAAAAGAACAGCATATTTAACATACAAAAGCGCTGTCTCTCCACAGACATGTCAATAAGGAATAGATAAACTCAGAAATAAGAAAAACAAAAAGGGGTTATTTGACAAAATTCACAAAATACATGGAAAATGAACCATATGGAACTCCGAAAAAAGTATGGAAAATGCTCAGAAATGAAAAAAATATCAATAAGCGAATATATGCAAACAAAGAAATGGGAGAATGGAGGAATGGGAGAACTATTTCCAAAACCTTTTGATTCGGAGAGGACTGGGATAGAAAATCATAGATATTGTTTTCTATGCGAATGATTATTATTCGTTAAGACTGAGGGGGACCTGCAACTACTCTTGCACACATTCCATCTTGCTAGTTAAAAATACAACATGACTAAAACAGCTACAACGACTAAGAGCATGGTGTTCTCTCTGACTCCGGTGGGATGTAGCATGACTGTGGATGGCGTCTTCTGTAGGCGTAGAACAGGTGGAATAGTTCAAATATCTAGATGTGGACCTGTGTGGTCAAACAGATCTGCGATTTGAAGTTATGGGGCAAGTAAACAAGGTTGAAGTCATCTCAGGATACCCGATAATTTTGTATGGAAAAACCCTGAGATGAACATTCGAAGCAAATATAAAATATTTAAAACTTGTTTGCTCCCCGTCACGACATATGGGATCGAGTGCAGAGCGGACACTTCAGTTACATAAAACGCGCCAAAGTGTTAAAAATGAATACTATTAGGAGCATATCTGGCAAGAGTCTACGAGATAGAATAAGGAACGCCAGGATAAAAGATATGTGCGATATCCAAGACGTTGTTAGGTGGGGAAAACAACGAAGAACACAATGGTATGCGCATGTGAGGAGAATGGAACCATCCAGACTCCCCCACATTGCACTGCACGACCAACCCGGGCAGACTACCTGAGAGATGGATTGACAACGGGAAAACATCGCAGGAGGCTAATCCCTCTTAAAAACAGGCCACAAACTCTACACACCAAGTATAAGAAGAAGAAGAAGACTTTACAAAAAATGTGTTCACTATGACCAGCAATGAATATGAACTGAAGAGAAGAAGAACAATAAGGTAAGGAATACTAGTGGTAATTATTGTAACATTTCTTTTACCTCAAGGTGTAATACTCCTACACATTAGCAACATCACGTTAATTGATTTTCCTCTTCTTAATTAATGGCACGCATTATCCCCTTTCATTTTCATTTCTATAGCAGTAACGTCCTTCGTTTTTATATATTTTAGCTTGCGTCGTCTGTATCCTATCAAATGTATTCCACTTGTAGATTGATGAATCTGGAGCGTAATACGATGATTTAAAAAAATGTACTTATTTTTTAAACAAATGATATATAATACATAAGTACATTTTTTTCTAGTTCCAGGTACTTTTCCGTCTTAATATAACGATCATGTAAAATTTAACCAATCCGTTGCAGTTTCCTATGCACCATTTGAGTGCAGATGAATATCAAAGAAAAAAATCAGACTTTATCATTAATATTTCAACGGCATTTTTTTATAAATTACGATACTTGAAAAACAAAAATAATTACTACCACTACTCGGTAGCCATTGTTTTGATAATGTCATAATATGTTTCCTTATTTAAAAAAAAGTAATGAGTACTTGGTCTTGGGCGAGCGCACGTTAACAATGACTTATAATAAAAATAAATTGTCTTACATTATAAACGAAATTTCCTTTTTTGTATACTTCGGTTTTGTATATTCGGGCCAACTTTTACCGGCTCTTCGGCCGTTTTGTGGTCAGCCCTTATGGGCCTCATTTGTTTAGAACAGAGATCCCCTATTAGATATCACTACTTTTTTTTTCAGGTACATTTTAAATTTTTATGCAGTAAAATATTGTTTTAATAAAAACGATGCACATTGCATAGCCTCCACTGCGGCTCTACTATGCATTTAAGTGCGAAAAGAGATCATAGAAAACTATTCAAAGAAGAGGTAGACCGAAACAAGTTTAAAAAAGTTTTATCTCGAATCGATCAGTTTTTAATAAAATTTAATATCTAAGAATAACAACTGCTTTTAAGTGCTGTATATAATATATAGAAGCGTGAGCTTTTTTTAAAAAAAAAAAAAAATATTAGTAATGTAATTAAAATGGAAATATTAAATGCATTTATACGCAAATGCTCATAATAGATTGCTGTTTACGTTACCAGAAATTTTACAAAATCGACCGTAGTTATCCAAGACAATATATAACAGAATACCTTTACCAAAAGCGGACTGAATTATCAAATTTATTTGGGGATTGAATCTGCAATTAGTTTGCCGAATGTCTATTTATCTACCTACATCACGACGTATGTTTTAAGACAAGATTCATTCATATCCATCTGTAAATTGCTTTGTGGTTTACATTCTAGTCATCTCAATAGTCAGCCACAACTCCTGCAATTATGACGTTGTGCGTTGGCATTAAATTTATTTATAGATACCCGAAGAATTTCAATATATTCCGGTTGACGCATGGCGGATTAATATTACAATTCTACTTACTTTAATTCAGTGTGGGAAATTAACATTTACAACATTGAGGTAATATATGTGACTGATTTGGCAGTCGTGAAAGATCAATAAAAGAATTAGTGCGAACAGATACGATCTAAATGGATCTATGTCGATCAACCTTACCGATGCAGGTTGTGTATTAATAATATCAATTACGTTCTTCCGAGGAAATAATGTGTTTTCCGAACTCCATCACGGTCCCAAGGCTTGAATATTAATTTGTGAAATAAACAAGCTGAGATTCATCTTTATTACCCATTATTTAGTACCAACGCATATCTTGTATTTTTGCGTTTCGTAAACAACACCGCGAGAAGATCATTTATTTTAACTAGTTTGTATTCTTTATTACATGCGTTGAACTATTTTTTTAAGTTGATTTAATCTATAAAACCATTATTTTTTTAAATCTTTACCCGAATACTTTTAATGTTTAAAGTTTATTCGAGTATAAGAATATTCTTTAAAAAAATTGTTCAACACATCAGCACGTAGTGTAGTGGTCAGCGCGTTTGACTACCGTAAATTAAAAATTCTAATAACATGTTGGTCTTCGGGCGCCTTGATACGAGTAAGTGTCAAAAATATTGTTTGTTTCGAAAATATAACATCTACGTTAAATACAAGTATAAGTTTTCGTTTTGAGTACTTCCTATTCAAATGTATAATTTTAAGTAATTTTACTTGACAAAAATATAATTTCCATCTACAAAAAACATAAGAAAACTGTATTTATTGAATATTAAAAAATATATCACAAAAGTATATCGTTTAAAAATAACGTATTAAAACATTTTAAATTTACTCGCGGCTATCCCGATGAGATGCGCCAAATAGATCGGTGAAGTGTTGCGACAGGAAGGTTTCCTGCACCTGGTATTATAGAGGGAATGATCGAGGGAACAAACGCCAGACGACGCCTACGCAGCGAATATCTTTGCGACTTGTACGAGGATATGGGCTGTTCAACGCATGAGGACCTAAAGAAGGTGGCGCAAAATAGACAGGAATAGCGAAGGAGATGTCACTTGTTGCTGCAGACCAATCCACAAGATTGAGACCACAGAGATAGATTATTCATTAAACAATTTAAAAATTACTTTTACTTGCCTATAATTTGAGTTTAAAATGGGTAAATATAATATATTGGTTATCTTATAAAAACATTTTAAATGGCGTGCCATTTTAAATATCATAAATAAAATTTTACAAATCATCTTAAGAATGCATTTATTTATATTTATTATATTACCTTAAGATTATAGTTATTAAGATTTGAATGGAGCTAATTTGCATTGTATGAATTACGATTTTTGTTTTCATCGGTTAATGATACGTTATATGAAGATAGTTAGGTGAGGATTGATGAATTTATGGTGACACACAGCCTCGCGGCGGAAAGGCCAAGGCCAGCGTTGTATTATGATGTCTAGTTTAGCGTGTGTACCTATAATGTATGGTGTGTGATCCTCCCGGCATGCGGCATCCGCCTGAGACGCAACGCGGGGCCTTCGCCAGCCTCACGACAAGGATATCCGCGTACCGCCGCTCGCTAGCAACTAGCTCACTGCAGATGAAGGGAACATCTTCAGGCAACAGTTCATTCGCAGTTGTACATCTCCAAATGCCGTGTAATAGTATGACCTTAGCGTCTGATATTTATAATTAGACTATCCGCACCTTGAACACTCGATACAATGAATATGTGTAAGTAGAATGCCGTAAATTCATGAATAATAACGACAACATGATAGTTATTGAGTGTCATCGTGAATGAAGGTATAATTGTATGCCGTAAGAATTAAAATATTTGAAGAATTTGCGTTTACAATTACACGTATAATAAATAATAACGAGATACATCTAAATTAATTTTCCAAAAAAAATAATCTAACAAAATTCTTTGTTGATAATTATTATATGGGATAGAAAATCGGCGATGATTATAAGGTACCATAATTAAAAAATATGGCGGATAATACCGGAAATGGCTGGGTTATTCTTGCAAATCTCGCAAATTGAACGTACAAACCATGGGAATTCATAGACATAGGAATTCAAGTCCTTTGAGAAACTACTAAGTTCACATAAGTGCCAAAATCCTACAAAATTTCTTTTTTTGTCTTCTTCATTAATGTTGAAGCTAGAAATAGCGAAAACAAAACGCCTTTCATATTCTACAAGTGTTATTTCCAATGTTTATTGCTGTCCTTTGCTATCCCAATATCTCCCGGACTCCTGCAATCCCATTCCAGTGCCATACATTCCGAAGATGGTTGGCTTCAGCTAATGCCATGCCTTCTGTCTTGCCTGTAAGAATCAGATGAAGTAAATGGTACGTCTCACCACGTAGTTCTTCACCTTTGTTCATGGTTTATAGGATTGAGGATCTCAATTAAAAGAGGATAATTTATAAATCATAAACCCCTTATCCTCACCCCGATGGTGCATAGGGCACGGCGTCATATAAACGCAGTGTTATCTTGATCGTTTACACACGAGGGAAAGGTGATCAGCCCTCCGCTTCAGGTATATTGGTCGAGGGTAATATTGTATAAATATTACAGTGAAAAAATCACATTTATTTTAACCCCCCTGCGTGCTGACCATTACACTACGGAGGCGGACATAAATATAAATCATAATACTACATAATTTCGTGACAAATAAAAACAGTTGAGTTAAACCCCTCTGTATGAATTTCAATTTTAAATATTTATTTTTGCATATAAGAATCACTATAACATATAACAAAGGGAATTATTTTCTTTTATTTTTACACTAGAACGATATAATAACTGTATCTTTGACAAATCTTAAAATAAAGATTTTACAAACCTGTAATTTAAATTCAATTATTTCAACGTGGATATTTTTTAACCTGATTTAATGTGGAACAGTCAGATAAACAAATATTAAAATAATAATATGGTATTAATATTAATAAGAGAACATAGCAATATTTTGAATGCATTATATTTAGTGAAAATTAGTTCAGGTGAAAGTATAGTGGCAATAAAAAAAATCTTTAATTAGAATCCTCACAAGAAGTGACCTTTTGAAAGGTGAGAAACGATTGAAATTAAATATACCCAATTATTTTATGCAAGTGTTTATGATTTTTTCTACTCACCTACCTATATCATGCTGATTTGCTAAATTAAATGCTGTACCTAGTAATAAATAATAAAATATTTATATTTGTATTTATATAATAAATTTAGAAATTTTATATATATTTTTGAATAAATTAAGATCGAAAATAAATTACACACCTTTGTGGAGAAATATTTTCATTATTATTTTATACTGAATTTTTGAATTCATACCTTTTTCCAATGCCTAAGCATCCCAGTATTAAAAGTTAAAGGATCAAGAATCAATCTAAATCAGAAACTCTGATTCAAAGTCTGTGATACTAACCACGGGACCAAAACCAAATTTATTTTTTTATTTTTTTTATTCGGCGGTCACTTTTGAGTAATTTCAATTTTCACTTTAACTTGGTAAATACTACAAATTCTTAAAATCTATTTTGACACGTGTTTCGATGCATTCTGCATCATTTTCAAATACAGTCATTTCGCCTTTTTGAATCGTACTGTCGACAATAATTTCATTGATTGATTCAGCAGTCACTCTGTAGATACTTATCTATTTTTTTTAAATAAACTTGACCGAGTCTTTACAAATGATCCGGAATACATCAAAATGCGTGTTGTGAAATATAATAGATTGTAATAAATAGTGATACTTACTAAGTAAAACTTAAATTACTAATTTTATTTGTTTTATACAAACGATGTAATATTTTTTGTATTAATACTAGTTTCAACGTCATACAAGAAATAAATGCTTGTATAATAGTATTTTCTCAATAACTCGTGAGTAAGTAAATAAATAGCAGTATAAGAAATCTAAGATATCCTTATATTTCTTGGCGCATTGCATAAAATAATATAAAATTCATAGAATACCTAAAATTCAAACTTAAATAAAATAAAATATAAAGTTTTCGTTATAATGAACATCACAAAATTGTTTAAAAACCAATATATAAAATGCAATATTCAAACAAACTATCTATCAAATATTGAAAAAAAATAACATGATAACATGAGATTTTTTTTATACATTTGCAAATAGATTTCATACATTCTCTCATATTCCCCAGATTGAACATGCTAGTGAAAAGGGTTATTACAGTTCTATCAGCAACGTAATATGAAAGCAAATATGAAGGAAAATCCGCCTGCATATAAATCAAATTTTCCATTTCCCTCCTATCCCTGCCAGTTTGCTCTTTGAAAGGAGTTTGATGTAATATCCGATGCACTCGCTGCGATAGACGTGTTTATCAGATATTCATATCCGGAAAATAGGGGATAAGTAGATTTATTATTCTCGACTAGCTATTTGTATTTACTAATATGTACTTTGTAAGCTCATAAAAATAAAACCATTATTATTCTATATTCCTATTTTAAATTAGATAAAACGTCTTTTTCACATATTTTAATAAATTTATGTTAAATTTACGTAACTGACTCATTGTTTTCCGGAGTCATAAGAAAAATTTAAAGCCTATTTATTTTTCGTTAAAGAAATCTGGTCGTAGTAATTTACGAGATAAACTGTAATGTAAATCGAACATGTCTGGTAGGTACTCCTTATTATCCATTACATGAGAAAAAATATTAGTATTCATTTGTAATGTCTGTGTTCGTCAAGGATCAATAAATACGATTTATCTAAATGAAACTTTTTCTCGCACTCATCATTTGTATTTGTTAGTTTGAAATAATTGTGCTGTTTAAAAAATTTAGTCATTGTCATAAATTTTTATTTAAACAACTCGGTGACACGATCGACTAAAACATTTTTTTCCAAAAAACAGTACCGCCATTAAAAGTTTCTTAATGACTAAGTGAAAAATGATGTGATCACGTTGATCTTGGCTAAATAATGAATATGAAGTACTTTACCTAATTTCCGTACAAAAAACATCACATTTTTGCCCGCGGTAAAAATGATGCTATATAGCATAAAACATTACGAGGCTTTAAAAAACCCGTTCACTTAATCCACAGCGTAGCATCATTGCAACACGATTGCGAGACTACTTGATGGATAGGACCTATCCCAAGCATGATCGAAAGGTACGAATTATTATTAGTTGCAAAATTTAACGAGTTCTTTGATCGAAGGGCGAACTGTAATAGTAATTAGGAAAGCCAGAAAAGCGTAGAAAATTCTTAAATAGTACTTTTCGCAATCTAATCGGGCAAAAATATTTTATAAACATTTTCTGCGCTCAGTATTAATGTTCCATCTACCTACTACTACTTATAACTCTCTTAGTTCTACTATTGAAATCATTATTTTTGATGCGATACATCAATATGTTTTCAAAAGCTTCATAAGCTCAACAAATGTTTAGATACTGCATACTATTCTGCCTTCATCCATTTCAAATCATCTGTGCACCTACCCCTTATTGTATATTGACCATGGTATCCTTGATTTATGATCGTTTTCATTTGATCGGTTCAATGTACATGTATATCACTTGTTTTCTGTTATAAAATATAATTTGAATATGTAAAAATAATTTAATAGTGCACATAAAAAATCATGTCAATATAATTTAACAATTCAATTCATGCTATATATATATATATATATATATATATATATATATATATATATATATATATATATATATAAATATATATATATATATATATATATATATGTATATATATATATATATATATATATATATATATATATATATATATATATATATATATATATATATATATATATATATATATATATATATATATATAGATAAATAAATAAATAAATAAAAATTAACAAAGAAGTAAAGTAAATGAAAGAATAAATAGTCACGCGAGTAGGATTAAAAGACGAATACTAAATCAATACGTCATCAAAATTAAAGTGAAAAGTAGAAACCGTATCAAATTAATAGAGACAAAAGTTAGTAGTCAAATTTTATTTTCCTTCTCTGATCAAAGCTGAACAAAAATATAGGTACCAAAGTTGTAGAACATCAAAATTCTAAGTTTAATTATTACCATTTACAGTCTAACGTTCAAAATGGGTCTAGTAAATAAGGTTGAAGTCCTAAAAATCTGGATAACAATCACAATCGCCACAAACGATTACAACGGAAATTTATTACTGAAATTAACATTACAATTTTAAAGTAACGTAAACATTGGTCATTATTTCAATATCGATGTTTTGTTCGACCTCGAGATCACGATTATCGAGAGATTAAAAACGGTTTATTTAACTTTTTGTCACGTTTTGAGATACGATTTATTAATAAAATGTATTGACCCTTTTAAGAGTAACACAAGTATTTAAATTTGATGGAGGTATTGATGATCTGCCTGAGATTGGATACTGTACTACATATTTGCGAAATACGATTTTAAGCAGAGAGGTATAAATAAACAGTGTTTGTTACGATGTATTAGTACATCTTAACAGCCAGGTATTTTTCATTGAATTTCAGCTAAGGTAAATAATCTACATTTAATCTTTTTAAAAATTGCAGTATCTATTTATAAGCTAATGTGATGATGAACTAGATAATTGTGTAATGGTTTCCAATAAGGCGGCAGCTGATTGATCAGCAGAACGCTTCTATGAGAAAGCTTTAACCTTTTGACAAACGGATGGAGTAGGTCGAGACACATTATTCCATATTCAAAATTTATCTTTCGCATTACATTCTCTTAAAAAGGTATTGCGTGATGGTACAATAACATCTTGTTTGGATTTAAAGAAAAGTATTATTTAATAATAACACTGCGTTGAATCATTTATAATACTCTTCTGTAATAAATACAATAAGGCATATTTTAAAGAAATATTTTCGACTTTTCTCACGTTTTTGGTTGATAATAACTCACTTTCCTCCGAGTTCCTGGTACTTATCTAAATTTCGGAGCATGATATTCAATAATTATGTGATTCACTTGTTCCCAAACTCTTTTTGCCCATGCGCCACTTTGAAATAAGCTTATTTTTCAGCGTCCCTTTTGTGTCACTCCTGTAGATAGAATTGTCTTCTATAGGAGGGTAGAAATAAATCCAATTTCCCAAGGGTGGGATAAGGAATCGACAAGTTTTTTTTCTCTTTTAGACAAAATGTTGTCATCAGGTATCAATAGCTCACTAACTACATACTGGGATCTCCCTTCCTACCGTTCTTTCTAATGTCCCCTGCAACCTCTCCAGGTTCCCCTTAAGGGGCGATATCACCTACTTTAGAAATCACTAAATTTGTACCTCATGCATATTGGTTATGTGTTATTGTACGAAAAAGTATATTTTTTGGGAATTTACAGATCAATAACAACATTTTATATATAGGAAACCAGGTGAACCAATAATTAAAAAATATGTTTTGAAAAAACAGGGTTAAACCATCTTAACAGATCTCGTTTACAAAACATATCGATTCATCAATGCACAAGTTTTACAAGCGGTCGTGTATGTAAAATCAAATCCTATTGTTCGAAAATGCGACGTGCAGGAAGTTATCATAATTATTTGGGAAAAAAAATAATTCCGGGACAAAAATAGATTAACCGGGAAATTTTTTTGGTTTCCATCGTTTCATAGGAGGTTTTATTGCCTCAAAACTTACACACAATTTTGCTTGTAAATAGCGTTATTACACCAGAAACAAATTTTGCCATCCCTGATTAAGGAGTTGCTGCATTGTGTAATAAAACTAACATATTTAATTATCGAATTGGCGTATAATCATAAATCATATTTTGATCTACATTAATAAAATTAAATATTTTGTATAATCATTTTAACGAGAATGGTTGATGTCTATATTAAAATAATTTGCTCAAATTTAAAGTAATAAAAATGGGAACAACTTCCAAGTACAATAGCCTTGTCAAATGAACAGCCACACATAAAATACTCAATAATTGTTTTGTTTCATTATTAATTTTCAGTCAGATTTGAATCTTTCACCGAATGCTTAATCACAATTACATCGCGGGGCGATAAACTCAAGCTATAAACTAAAAATACAGAAAACTACGCAATTATCTCGTCAAGTCTATAAAAATATCGGCATCATAAAAGCTCTCAATTGTTTGTTTGTCGATTTTAATAATCGTTCGCTTTTTGTTGGGTTTTTGAGTTTATATCGGCATCAAATTCGTATTGCCACTCAATTTGATAGCGATTGAGCCTAAGGGCTGCGTGTATAAATACTGTAACGATATGGATAAGTATTTATTTAGGAAATTCATTCAGAATAATACAAAAAAGTATCCCCTAAATCTTTATTCGGCATCGTCAATATCTGGAAAATACGTATCAACAGCTGGTTACAAAACTCCTAACCTAACCTTTCCTAACCTAACCTAACAAAATCCAAACTGAAATGAAAGCAACTTACAACACAATACTCATCGATATCGACAGTGTTTATGATGGACTTCCACTTTAGACCTGCCAAAGTGAATTTTAATAATTTTACCAAAATACAAACATAAAAATGAATTCAGGTCATAATGATAAATGTACAAAATAAAGTCAAATATATTATCAACTTACTAATTTAAAACTCACGAAATAGCATTAAATTATTGAATGTTTAAAACTTAGCTTTGATAGCTTATTTCAAAGATTTATGTAACTCATCGTGAAAATATAATTTATAAAATCACACGCCGCTATTAGATAGATATGTGCAAAAAATACAATAAATTTGATTACAATCTAATCTGATCTCGAAGTACCGCCTACGGATTTAAAAAAAATTAATTTATTACTGTTTTACTAGAAACTGAAATAGATTTTACATTATTTTCATTGTGGGCTTCATTGATTTAATCATAAGACAGTAAATAAAATATTAAGAAATTGAGTTTATTGTAAAAAAAATGGTAGAAAACTGCCTAAAATGGTTTTTATTTTCTTAGACATTTACTCTCTAATTTTTGAAAAAGCATCAGGAACTAGTTGATAGAATCTGAATTTCTATCTAAGCATGTATAAAAATATGCCAATCGGGGACTGTTATCAGTCATTGCCGGTCTACTCGCGTTAGTTGTTAATGAAATATTAAAGAATGAGAGACCCCTCTTACAAACTCACAAAGGTTTTCTGTTAGTATTTCAAGGTTAATCCCAAATTATTAGGAGTAAAGTATTGATGTCCAATAACGTGTTGTTTCCCAAATATTAATTGAAATTAAAAATCAACTACATATATGTAGTATGGTATTTCCATGATATAGTATACGAGTATATATTATTTCAATTTTATTGAATAAATTGCATTAAATCACCATAAGATAATTGTACCTTTATCATTAAAATCTGTGAAAAAAATAAATAAGGGAGTCATGAAGAATATTGAAAATATGGTTTGTATTGCAAATGGCGCAAATACAAGCAAATCGTGACATTAGTTGAGACGTTTGAATGTTTGTTAAAATTCAAGAGCTTCCTTATGTTGACAGTTTACAGAAAGGGATATTTCAATTACAAATGGGTAGCAAGGTAACAATATTCCACATACGAGTATTATATGTATATAAACATGAAGTAATTGCACGAGTGATGATACAATATGCCAACAAAGTAAAATGCTATTTTTCGATAACCAAATTTTGGGAACCATTTAAAAAAAATAACAGTATATTATATCCATATGCAACTAATGAATGACATCTTTGTTCATTATTTACATGTATATTTTCTAACTGAAATTTATAAACTAAAATAACAGCACTATCGTTCCATAGATGGCGCTGTAGAAATTCATATTAATTCCTGTAATATGTTTCCACTTTTTATTTTATTATTATGACATATTCATAATATACACATGTACACAGCAGACTCTTGACTTCCGATGTTGGATCAATCGGTAAACGGATTATCTGTGTTATTTAATGCCTCAAAAATAACTGAAAAATTAGATTCAAAATTATGAAATACGAAAATGTATCACGTTTTTTGATGATGCCGAAACACGTGACCGAGTGCATCATTTATTATTGTGATATTCTTGAAGAACTGAATATCTAACGTTTTTGCTATGATTTTTGGATTCACTTTGTTTTTTTTGGAGGAATAAAAGGAAATAATTGTAAACATATATTTTTTTAATCCTTGGATTAAATTCTTCTTCTCCTTAACCCTATACCGGGATGGGATTTGGTCTCCTTAACATGTCTGTAAGTATGTACATTCCTGGCCATCCATTTCTAAATCTCTTCCCTTTCTGCTTCAGTATTCTTTCACATATGTAGTCTACATATCTCTTCTTAGGTCTGCCTCTGGGGCGCTTCCATTGGGACACCCTTACATCCAGCACTCTTTCTAAGTATCTTTTCCATCTAGGCTTTAGGGTTTACAGAATCTTGTTATATTTTCGTTCTCTATCAAGTTTTATTCCTTGCTGTTTACTTTTCTTTTGTATTCAGAAAAGGTATACTCCACTCTCTAGTTATCCATTCCAAATATTTTAAAAGTATTTTTCATTCGAGCACTCTTAGGTTCTGTTAAACACTTTTCATCGGGCCCACACCCGTAGGTAACGAATGTGTGAAAAAAAAATATACGACTGATTTGATAGTGAAGATGTTAGAAAGGAATGAAAGGTTAGGTATTAATTTAAAAAATATTACGAAAGGTTATTTGTGATGGTTTGGACATGTGGAGTGAACCGATAGCGAGGGAATGTATACAGTAGTCATTAATTCGCTATCCCTCGAGAGTAAAATTCGCATACGCAAATGGGAGAAGAGAACAAAGATGGCCAAGAAAGACTTGACACAACCATATAATCTAGTACTTAAAATCTAATCGGATCATAAGTCTGCGTGATTTGAGGGCACGTATGACTAAATAATAAATGTATGGATGTATAAGAAGCTAGAATTGTATGCTGATACATACTATCTACATCTACATCTAGATCTACAACTGCAGGGAAACAGCGTAATGGTAGAAGTACAAACTTAGTATATTAACGTATAATTTGACTACCAAGATCAGCCAAACATGTTTATTCTGCAACCCGTAGAGAAGACAACCACATTCGTTCCATTAAACAAAAGTTTCATACTCGATAGACGAAACAATAAATAATTATGAGCGATATAACTTTAACGCTCGGAAACATGATGACGTCTAGAAATTAAACAGTATACATACGTATAAAAAAAACATTTCTCATACGGATGTACGCGGCAGTAAAGATCTTTGTCACTCAAAATTGAACTTAAATTAATGTACTTTGTACATCTTTTTGTTACGGCGGGGAAGGTGGTGCTATTTGTAGTTTATATCATACAAAATAGGTTATTATTATACTTTCATGTACTGCTTAATTTTTAGATTTTCGCATCATCACACTTTTTCACAGGATTTCGTTATCATCTTGAAATTTGAATTGCAAGTAGATATTTTTTCAATCGTGATATGCCTAAAAAGGCCAGTAGAGTAGTATAGATTATTTTTCTATATTTTTTTAAATGACTTATTTTGGTATCATCTACTTCCTTGTTATACAAATCGGATTAAATCCGCATCGGATCCAGAAGTAAAATCAAATTTAAACACCCAAAATAGTTAAAGGCATTAAATACTTACCCTACGTTGAGATTTTGTACTTCAGTTAACATTTTAACTTCATATTTTGTATATTAAAAGCATTGTTAACGTTGTGGTGTGATATTAAAACATTCTTCTTATCATTCATCATTCACTTTGTGTAATATCACTTAAAAAGTCGAATTATTCAATACATTAAGTAGTATTACACAAAGTGAACGATGAATGATGAGGAGAGAGTTTTTAACTTCACTGTGAAAATAAGGTTTACATTACTTATAGTCGGTAAAATAAAAACCATTAGAATGGGTTATTTTTGTTGCCATACATTTCCTGATAATACAGATCGACAATCGGTTTCAAAATGCCAAAGTCTAGAAGCTAAGTTGAACTTATCTACACTGCGCGGATAAAGTATTAACTTCCGTATAGAATCAGCCCTGAAGTGGTAGTACAAACGCGTTTACTGCGTAGTGGGTACAGTAAATACAAAAATGTTACGCTACTTTTTTGCTATTATTTATAATAACTTTGGCATTTGATTGTCCATCTATATTCTATAATGGCAAAACTGATTGTCAATCTATATTCTCATAACTTTTTTTACCAGTCTTTTTTATGTACACTGCGTAATTAATGCGTTTGGAATCGATGCCCTCGTGGCTATAAGTCACCTCTTTCATAAATGAATATATTTATAAAATTACAGGTAAAAAATGTTTAAAAAAAACACATTAAACAAAACTATTCAAATAACTCTTAAATCAATTCAAATATTCATTTTCCCGTTCAGCTTCTATCACATTGTCAGAATGAAAATATCTTTGGAAATATTAATATCAATTCACGGGTAAATTTTATATTTATTTCATACGCAAAAGAAAATATTGATCTAATATTTTTTTCAAACATTTTGCAATGTTTCGTGTGAAAGTGAAACAAGGAATTCTTGCAGGAAAATTGGAGAAAATTTCATCGGGTCGAACATACTTTAGTTTCCAAGGAATTCCTTATGCAAAACCTCCAGTTGGAAAACTTCGTTTTAAGGTACGATGTAAATCTTATTTGATTTGTTTTTTGTAATTTTTTGATTAGCTACCTTGTGTTACATGTACATTTTTCAAAATCAATATTAGTATTACTTATATAATTTATAAGAATATTAAATAAAACTATATTGGATTTAAATTTGTGAGAGTTTTACGACCGTTCAAATTCTCATTGCTATTTTTAGATTGTTATTATTATATGATTTCATTGTGTAGGATGTAGGATAAGGGATACCGTAGGCACATGCTTCGTCCTATATTTAATTTTTTTTAACTCTTTCTTTTGTAAAAAAAAATTCAAATGTACTTATTATCACCTTACGTAAATATTGTCGTATTACATGAAATTGCACCGATTCGTAGGCGCCTCTTCCCCCCGAAGAATGGAGTGGAATCCGCGACGCAACTAAACACGGTGGAATTTGTCCTCAACTCGATATATTATCGAAAGGTCCAGATCGAAACATCTTATGGGGCAGTGAAGATTGTTTATATTTAAATATATACACACCGGATTTAAATACATCATTTCTCCCAGTGATGGTATGGATTTACGGAGGAGCATATTTATCCGGTTCTGGTGACTCGTATTTATACGGACCGGATTATTTCATGGAAGAAGGGGTTATTTTGGTAACGTTCAATTATAGATTAGAGGTTTTGGGTTTTCTTTGTTTGGACATTCCGGCTGTACCTGGTAACGCCGGAATGAAAGATCAAGTGGCAGCCCTGAGATGGATTAAGGGAAATATCCATCTATTTGGCGGAGATCCAAACAACATAACAGTATTTGGTGAAAGCGGCGGTGGTGCATGTGCTACCTATCATACGGTTTCACCGATGAGTACCGGACTTGTGAATAAAATTATAGCACAGAGCGGTTGTTATTTAACCGAATGGTCAACAGTAGCGAGACCCGTTCAACGTGCATTTGAACTTGGAAGATTATTGGGGAAAATAACCGACAGCGCCGAAGATTTGCTCGAGTTTTTACAAGAAATACCAGTAGAAAACATAATAGGCGTTTCGCTGAAGTTAACTACGAGTGAAGAAAAAATATCCGGCAATCCGATGTGTTTCATACCGACAGTTGAAAAGATTTTTAATCATCAAGAATGCTTCCTTCCCAAATCTGGAAAGCAATTATTAGAAGATGGGAACGTTCAAACTGTTCCAACAATCATCGGCTATTGTGATAAAGAAGGATTAGGGTATATTAAGAATGACTTAAGGAATTCCTTGATATTGGATAAAAATTTCGAATTTAAAGTTCCTCGTCGTATTAAGGAGATGGTACCATCCAGGCAAATGAAGGAAATTGCTGGTTTAATTAAAAGATTTTACTTTGGAAATGCACAAATTGGTCCAAATACAGCTTCTCAATTAGTTGATCTGGAGACAGACGTCATGTTCGTTATTGGGTGTGTCGAGTATGCTCATAAAATGATTCTTCAGTCCTCGTCTCCCGTATACTTCTACCGGTTTTCGGCTTCAACAGAATTAAATATACCTAAGCAAATGGTGGGACAGAGTCATGTTGAGGGAGCGTGTCACTCAGATGACGTATTTTATTTATTCAAAGGATTTGTAGATGTTGCTGAAGGATCAGCATCTTCGCTTATATCGAAGAGAATAGTGAGATTATGGAGTAATTTTGCAAAACACGGGTAATATATTTTTCAAAAACATAATTGACTTCTCTTGATATTACTTGAACTAAAGGGTTTTTCAATAAGAGGTTTCATTTTGAATAACCCGCTATCTGGGCAGCTGCCACTTTTGAAGTTGTCATCTTTTGACATTTGACAAGTAAAAACTAAGCAAATTATAAAAATGCAACGATACACGCTTCAACAACGCATTAAAATTGTTAAAATTCACTGCAGAAATGGTAAAAAAAATTGCAATCACAGTTCGCGAAACTAAAGCACTTTTTGGTCGTCGTGAAGCGCCTTCTCGGCCAGCAATAGTAAAACTTGTTAAAAAATTTGAGCTGTTGGGACAACTTGGTGATGTGAAGAATCGAAACCCTCAACGTGTCACTGTTTGGTGCGGTTTTTGGGCTGGCGGTGTGATTGGACCTTACTTATTCGAAAATGAGGCTGGAGCAACTGTTACGGTGGATGGATTGGGCTATCGAGCTATGATTAATGATTTTTTATAGCCGGAGTTGGAAGATATTGATGTGAACGACGTTTATTTACAACAAGAAGGCGCTACATGCCACACAAGCAACGAAATAATCGCAATTTTGCAACAAAATTTCCTGGCCGTATTATTTCTCGAAGAGGTGATTACAGTTGGTCCCCGAGATCTTGTGATTAAAACCTTGAGACTTTTTTCCTTGGGGCCACGTGAAAGATAAGGTCTATGCCAATGCTCTACAATCGATTGAAGACCTTAAAGATGGAATTCATGAAGTTATCCAGGACATACAGCCGCAAATGTGGGAATTGGTCATGGAAAATTTCATGAAAAGGATATGGTGCTGCAGATGTAGCCGTGGCGGCCATTTGGCTGATATCGTTTTCTATCGTTAATCACATACTTTTCTCATAACAATGCAATAAATATTCATTGATTTATCTTAAAGTATACCAGTTTTTTTCAAATATCAAAATGAAACCTCTTATTGGATAACTTTATACTAGAATCGCCCCAAAACGAAATCGAAAATAAAAAGATGGTTCAAAAGTAAAGATTTAAATTAAACAAAAATGGATAAGTTATACTGAAATTTGTCATGTTAAATTATTGTATTTTGGTGTATATTTTAATTTTCTATATTTATTGTAATTTTTATATTCAATAACCCAGAATTATAACCTTTGTATTATATTTGATCAGTATAATTATGTTTAATATATATACTTATATGTATTTTTTTAGGAATCCAACACTCGTATTGGATGACGTTATTCAAGTAAATTGGAAACCTGTGGATAAAGACCAATTTCATTACATTGATATTGGCGATGAGCTCGTTCCGGGAGTGGATCCTGATAAGAAAAGGATGTCGTTTTGGAAAGAATTATTTAAAACTCTATCAACTACTAAAAGTTCTTTGTAAATTTAAGCAATTAATAATTTTACTTTGAAATAATTTTCAATTGATGATTTTTATAACATTTAGTAAAGTGATTTATCAATTCAATAATTTTTATTTAAAAAACAAAAAAATAAATTAAAAACCTCGGCATAATTTTAGATTTTCGAAATAACAAAGACAATATAACTTTCAAATTATAAAAATATTTCAAATTATAATGATAGTAAGACACGTATTCGAGTGCATCTACTACTATTATTAGATTATTATTATTATTATTACATGTTTAATTTTCTAGCCGAGAAAAAAAAAATATTTATAAATTTTCCACATTTTCAATATCCTGGGATAACCTTGAAAATTGATTATTGAATGAACATATTCACTGTAAAATTTTGTCAATACTAACTAAAATAATAATCAACAACTTTATTCATGATCTTCGAGCCCAATCATAATAATATTTTTTTAAAATGAACTAATATCGCTTACATGAAATTACACAAAACAAGCCAAGATTATCCCCGCAGCACAAATATTTTTACATTATTTTATTTCATAATCTAGATATTGATAACATATTGGTATTTACACAATACCGTTATTTTAACGATATATACTTGTCAAATATTTTTTAGATCTTTAATGCTGATGATAATTTTTTTATTCGAAAATAATAGCAGCTCACAGTGTCTCTTTTCGTATTTTATTTTAGAAGACTCTCAACACACCAAAACGTTTATTTTTCTAGAATGTTTCACTGCTTATATGTAAAACAAATATGTACTGTACAATTTGTAATATTTTATTCACATATTTGGAAATAATTGTGTACTTTGGTATTAATGTCAACAATGACGTATAATTTAAATAATCTTATTGACTTTATAAATATTATAATTTGATTCAGTTAGGATATGAACAAGTAAACTACATACAAAATTTATGAATTATCATTTTGAATGAAAACACGAATATGGTGAGGGTGGTATCAATGAACCAGGTGCACACAATTGGTCACCCTATCTAACTTCGAAACGTGGCCTGCTTCTTACATACAGGGATATGTTTCGGCCGCGTATCTGCCTTCACCCAATTACCAGCGAGATTATTCGTTTTGGTGGTCAACAAAATAAAGAAAAACTGCATGCATTTTTTCCTAGCCATATCTCAATTTGTGATGTTGAGTTGAGACTTTTTTAGAAGTATTTGTGCAACTGATACGTATTTCTATAGAAAGATACTTAATATCAATGTCATTTTTTTGTATCAATAATGAGCCATGAACAAAAATGTTGGTACCACTTATTGTATACCATGAAATAGAACTAAAAAAATACAAGACAAAAATACCCACAAATGTAAGCATTATTAGGAAAGTCTGTATAAGTTTAAGATTATTGGTAATTTTTATATAAACATATATTTACCAATAATATTTAATATTCATAGTCATAGCGCATATATTTTTTTATAAAATTTTAATAAATAAGGAAAATTTAAAGATCGTTCTTTTGTTGTGTCTATTTTTAAACAAAAGCCTTGAATTAATATTCATTGCATGCATAATTCACTGTGCACCCCTTCCCGAACTATTGTCTTTCATGAGGTGTACACAATTAACCATTTTCCAATTTTCAAAAAAACCTTTATACTTTTTCCATTATTGTCGAATTGAAGTCCACTTAAAAGTCAATTTAATTTTTTGGGCGTTGATTTATACACATTTTGGTTAAATATACGGGTACAGAATAATAATAATAATAATAAACTTTTTTCTGGCTCATTGTAGTCCACATTACCCTATATTTTGTATGATGACGATGCACGAACCTCAAACGTAATGAGGCAAATTGTTTACTCTTCCGTGTATTATAATAACGGAGACATTGTACTAAAAGTGATATTTCACATCATAACGCAAAGGAAGGGTCTTCTTTCGGATCGAATATATTTTACAATACTTTAAGCTGTATTATCATTACTTTTTTTAAATCCAATTATTTCACACTTTCAGTAAAATGTTTTTAGAAGCAATGAATTTGCTTATTAACGCGGTGATTCAAAAATATTTATTGAATTCGTATTGTGTAACTGTTTTCTTATCTGGAAATAATGATTTATTCAAAAATAATAATAATTCGAGCACTCCATTTTTATACTATTATTCCTCATCGTTAGATGATGTAAGAATGCAAAATTTCGTTTTGGAATCGTTGAACATGGGATGTTCCGATTTTATTATAAATCTGAAAAATCCTGTTGTATTCGTGAATGCTTTTGAAGAAAACATCCACGTAACTAACCAGCGCAGAGGAAACAGAAAATTAATATTTTTACCGATTGAAGAAAGCCAAAACTCCAGAGAAGAACTGATTCAGCTCCTTAATATATCAGCCGTTGAATTCATACCAGACATACTTTTGATTTTACCTATAGTTACTGATGATACGAACCATACGTCTTTCGAATTAGTTACTCAGAAGTACGTAGGAGAACGCGAAAACAACCAACCGATAACATTGGATATATGGAATTTTGAAAATCAATCTTTCGAAAAAAATGCAAATTTATTTCCGGATAAAATAACCAATATGAAAGGAAGACATGTGAAAATGGCAACATTCGACTACAAACCTTATTCTATAGTAGAAGTCGATGATAATGACAATATAATCGGTATCGATGGAACTGAAATGAGAACTGCCGTAGAGTTTTGCAGGTAAGGTTTTTAAATAACCTTTTTTACTAAAAAATCACATATTTTGCTTTTGGCATGTGTCTTTTTTCCTCCTAAGGTGGAGTAATTGCACAATTGAAATAATAAGAGATGACATTCATGAGTGGGGAGAGATATGGGATAATAAAACTGGCAATGGAATTATTGGAAATATTGTTACTGATAGAGCTGACCTTGGCTACGGTAAAACTTTTTTTTCTTAATTCTTTGTATTTACATAAGCAATAGTTCTCATTTCATCATTTCAGCACATGTATACATTTTTTAATGTTCATTTGTATCAATTAAAATTATTTTCTGTGAGTGTTTTTGTGTATCAAATTATTTATTCATTTGATCCGCGTAGTGTGCAAGAACTACCATATACTAGTGGGACCCGAAGAAGAGGAAAGTAAAGAATAACAATTAAGTTGAATATTGATAATATTATTTTACAATGGTAGATAAAAAAAAGATCCTTGTTTTTCTTACAGGTGCTCTTTACTCTTGGTATCACGAATATCAATTTCTAGATTTGTCTATGCCAGTTGTTAGAACCGGGATAACTTGCATCGCTCCCGCTCCTAGGTTTGTATTGGTCCTTTAAAGCGCCTTTTTAAGAATATTTCACTATATAGCAGAATAATTGTTTGTTTTATTATGTTTCCAAGGTTGGTGGCAAGTTGGCTGCTTCAGGTATTGCCATTCAACTCTGTGATGTGGCTGTGTGTCTTTATTTCGGTGGTATACTGTTCTGTAGCAATGTTCATAACAGCTAATTCTGGAAAGCATCATTTCTCCATTTTTCAATCAGTTATGGGTGTAACTGGAATCTTACTCCAACAGGTAAAACATCAGATTTAAATAATATTAGTCGGTAACTATTTTTTAAAAGTTCAGTCGATATTAACATATAAATGAATTGAAAAATTAATAGTATCTTATGTAGGAGCAGAAAAAGATTGACAAAACTTGGTATGGTCAAGCATTTCAAATATTTGAAAGCAGTCAGGTCAGGAGCCGGAATGTTCAGCAGGATTGTTTTGTAAATAGAGATTGGTGTAGCGTTCCATTCCTTTTGCCTACCCCTGCGGGGAAAAGGTGTAATGATTATAAAGTTATAAAATCAGTTATAATATTTCTGAGCTTTAGTGTACACAAGATAATACGATAATTAAATTTTACTCCTATTTTCTGTTATACATAAGCAGAACTATCACAATCACATCTAAAATTATAAACAATTAAAGTTATCATTTTCAGTCTTAAATATCATAATTTACGATGGTAGCTAACTCGGTAGTTTAGGATTCCTGAAAATCTGGATTCCGGCTCCAATCTTTTGAATGATTTTCAAACAAAACATTGCTATTTTTAATGGGTTTTTTCATTTCAGCCCCCTTCGGTGAAGAACCCGCCACCATCGCTGAGACAAGTCATAAGCCTGCTATTTTTATTTAGTCTGATGTTATCGAACATATACTCCAGTGGGCTGGCGAGTAGCATCACGGTTCCAATGTAAGATAGTTTGACAGCCGAAAAAGAGAATGCTCTTTGAAACTCTTTTTTTTTTTAATTTGATTTTATTGTATTACTTTGCTATGGAGGGAGAGGTCTTGTACAAAAACATAAGAAATTGAGGTTAGCATGTCATTCGATTCCGAATTTGCATCTTATATTATTCAAATCCATATAAATGTCCAACTAAAAAGTTTTTAAAAAAATACAACAAAAAACATACATTCCATATAAAATTTTCTCAAAGCGATCAGATTTCTATATCCATTTACATATTTATAGCTTACTATTAAACAAATTAAATTCTTGATTTATTTATGTTTTCATCATATGATTTAAAAAATGAAAATACCAGGTATATTTTTTTAAATTTTATACTTTAAGACTATAGCAATTAAAAAATATATTATCAAGAATTATAATTGATCCACGTTTCCAGTTACAACCAGCATAAATGAATTTTTATAATAGGTTTTTGTGACATACGTTTTAACATGACGTTTTATAGACTTATATTTTTCCTAAATAACACCATTTATTTCTTCATTTCAGATATGAAGATCCTATAGATACTGTTCAACAACTGGTAGATAAAAATATAGATTGGGGTGCAACACATGACGCATGGATATTTTCAATATTACTATCTACTGAGGTACATGACATTCATTAATTTTGTTCTACGGTGACTTATTAGCTATTAAATCAAATCCTACTTCTCGGAGTTTACTTTATCTACATTGACAACGTATAAACATAGATAGCCCGCGATTGCGGGTGTTCATTATAAAACTCCACAGGAAAGTCTTCAATATATATTTTGCCTTAAAACAAAAATATATGAATGAATTATAGTAATATATGTATAAGTACGCCATCACTGTTTAAGCAATAATTTTCAGCCAAACATGGTACATCTTGTGAACAAGTTTAAGAAATGGCCCTTTGATCTTTTAAAATCTAAAGGAAAAACGGGAGATTTTGCTTACAGCGTTGAAAGACTTCCCGCAGGTAATGTACATTTTATAAACGTAAGTAAGTACCTAATTAGAAATTTCATTTTTCTTACGCTCGCTTTGATGTTAACGTAATTTTCAATTTTCATTTTGAATATTTCAATTTCGCATATTTTAAACAATCTCGGAACGATGTTTGTGAAAACGTGACCCTATGAGCCATCGTCACAATGATCTTGTGCTTTCAGGATATTTCGCGATAGGGGAGTACGTAACGGAGGACTCAGTACCATACCTGCAACTAATGCAACAGGATATATACTGGGAGCAGTGTGTCGTGATGGCAAGGAAGAGTTCCCCCTTCACTGCGAGACTCAACCGGCTCCTGGGCAGACTGCACGAGGCCGGCTTGCTGCTGGCCTGGGAGACGCAGGTCAGATATAAGTAGACACGTGACGACATGACTAGAATGTGTCCAGCGTAACTAAAGGGACGTAACTAGTAAAGTAATATATTCAATAATCAACGTTATAAAACATCCGACGCGAATGGTTTTGGTCTAAAGTGTTGTAACCTATAAAACCTATGCCATTTAATTTTAATCTCAAAACAACAGCAAAAATCTATCTATATGAGATACGTAGAAAATTTAAATAAGTAAACTGACATAATATTAAATATATAATAAAAAATATTCATAAAAACTACATAATTTTTCGTGAAACTATTCTTTTTTTTTTTACATTCCAACGATCGATATGAAAATTTTCACATCTAAAGTATACAAAAAATATTATTTAAATGTATCATAATAATGACAAGGTAAGGATTGGTTAATAATGTCAATAAAGTATTTAAATGATGAATCTTAAATTTGACTGTCAGTTGCCTTTTGTATGCTGACGATGCTGTTCTTCTTGCCGATAACAGAGAAGACCTGAAGGCGTTCCGTTCGTGAAAAAAATGTATATTGTGTGCAAGGAAAGTGGGTTGCTGATGAATGTTGGCAAATCGAAAATTATGGTTTTTTAAAGAGATTAATGTAGATTTGGGTGTGAAATATTTGTAAAAGGGGCAATTATGGAACAGGTAAATGATTTTGTATATTTGGAAAGTATTTTTTCTAGGCAATGAAAGATTGATAAAGATAAAGAAAGCAGAATGGATGCTGAGAACAGAGTGAATGGTGCCCTGAGCATGGTGAAAAAGCGAAACTAAACTGGCAGTACACAATCGAGTCCTGGTACCAACCCTGATATATGGAAATGAAGCATGGAGTTGGCAAAAGAAGAATGAAAGTAGTAAAAATAGAAAAAGTGGAAGAGGCAAAGAATGCTTGCAAATAGAAGAATAGTGTAGCGTTCTTTTCCCTCTACCTTTTTTTCCCTACAAAACATCTTAAACGTCAATGAGTTAAAGACCGTTTTATTTTAGTAAATACATAAACTAGAAGAACACATGCACATGATATTTTTTTTTAAAATCGTTCACTTTATAGCTACCACTCTAAAAACCTTGGACCACTTTAAGGTGTAAGATTTTTCTCCAGATCACACTTTTATTTATATAAGCGGATTTACTTATATTAACATATAAATGGTCAACAAAACGATCTTAACCTAACTGATGTGCAAAGAAGCAGCCAATATATATTCCTTTAGTTTTATTTTATTAATAGTGACGCCAAGAATAATCAATTAAAAAAACGAAATGTAAAATTTTATACTTAATACCGCTATTATCAAAATTTAAAAAAATATTAAATAGTAATATATATTTATTTTAAATGGATGAAAAAATATTTTGAATCAATGTGTAAGGTAGAGATTTCAACGCTCAAATCAGAACGCATTCGGCCGCGCTGAGGGCTAGACATATGTATGTCTTTCTGAATATGTATAGGAATTCGACTTTTTTTTAAACATATTTTGAAAAAAAGAATATGTATTTGAATTAGACTTTTTTTTTAAACATATTTTGAAAAAAAATATGTTTATGTATTTTGAACTCCTAACGTTTCAATAACCGTTTTTTTTTCAAAACCATATAATTATTTCGAAGAAAAACTGTTTTTTCAGTAAAATAATGTTTTGAGAAAAAAATCAATTACGTCAAATGTTACCTGTGTTTAAAGAAAATTTAATTGTGATTTATCGCATATTGGGCCTTAAAACAATTTAATAACAATTTAAGGGTTTGTAATATTTGTTCGAATGATGAAACAAGGAAAGAATGTAAGGCTGAGATAAGCATTATCGATAAAATTAAGAAAGGTGTGTTGAGATGGTTTGGACATGTGGAGCGTATGAGTGAAGAAAGAACGGTTTAACAAATTTATGAGGCGAATGTAGTTGGAAAAAGAAGCAGAGGACGACCGAAGAAAACTTGGCACAATCAGGTATGTCAAATACTTGAAAGCGGCCGGGTCAGGAGTCGTAATAATCGTCGGGTATGTATGAGGAGATGCATGAATGTAGAAGAGGCAAAGAATGTTTGCAAGGACAGAGTGGTGTGGCGTTCGATTCTCTCTGCCTACCCCTGCGGGGAAGCGGCGTGATGGTTAGTTAGTTAGTTAGTTAGTTAGTAATATTTGTTTATATAAATTTATGGGTGCAAAATAACACAATATTTATATTTTATAAAACATGGTGTCAATTTTAATTTTGCAGGTGGTTCTAAATCATTCCAACTACGCGGTCCAACTGGGAGTCCGTCTGTCCCCGGGGCGCAGGAGTTCGGAAGGGCCGCGGGCCCTGGGCATAAGCCACATGCAGGGCCCCCTCATGCTCTGGGCTTTGGGGATTCTCTCTGCGACCGTTGCTTTTATTGCGGAATTATATTGGCTATTAATCAAACGCCATACGACCAAAATATTACGCCTTTAGAGAAAGTAATACCGGTGAATCTGATTTGTAAAAAATAAAATTTTAATTAAATACAATTTTTTTTCGAATACGTAAATTAAATTTCATATATTACATATATGCATTAAATGTTCAGCACTTCAATCAACGCTTTATTATGTACGATGAACATATCGAAATGAAATTTAGTAACTACCACTAGACATATATTTTTTCTTGAATGTTTTCCTAAAATTTCTGCACAGTAGGTTTTTGTGTGTGTTCTTCACTTTACGTATGCGTGCGCAGCTTCATACTGTTTATGGGTGATTCCATTAGTTGTTATTGGGGTTTGCTTTGCAATGAATAATAAAATAACATTTAGGATTTTCACGGAGTGTGTGGAAGTTTTTTAGAGTATTTTAATGTTCTTATTGTTTTTTTATTAAAATAAACCCTGATAACGACAAGGTTTTCGTCGAAACCGGTAGGTTAAATTGTATTAATAAAAAAGTGGTTCAAACTAAGTTATTTAATTTTACAAACACATATATTTGTGTATTCTTAAATAAATGGAATATATTGTAGAAGAACAAAAATTTATACCGTTTTACCACTCGTTTAGAACTCACACAAAAAAAATCATAAGCATCTTTCCATCTTCAATTCAATAGACTAATTTGAAGTAAATGTATCTACTTTTTTTTATAGTAGGTATGTTCATTTGAGAGAAAGCCTCATAGAGAATCATAGAAATAATACTACACAAGCTTAAATGTATGGAAAGCGACAGAGGGTAAGAAAAAATGGCATAGAACTTATTGTAGTTAGGAAGCAATATTGTCATTTTGTATATAAAAAAAACTATTGTTAAAGTTTTACAACCGAATATAATTTTATCAATTTTACCCTTTTGTCCAATCATTTCTTTTTTCTTTTTTTTAATTACACCTAAAGGTTTATAAACCTCTGCAGCATATTGATGCAGTATATACTTGATCATTAATTATACCAAGGCAAGGTGACTCCAACGGTTCAGGCATCAGTCCAAGATGATAATTAATGAAATTAAGAGTGAAATATCTCTGATATTTTGACCCTCGCCTCTCTTGGGAATCGTACCTTTGACAGAGTAGCTAAACGCCCTAACCACTACAATGTAAAAAAAAAATTTAACTTTCTTCGATGTTACAAACACACAAATCTAAAAATGCACACCAAAATTTCCCGCGTTAACATGAAAACGACGAAAATTTAAAACAGTTATAAATTTTTAAATTTTGTTCGCTTTTTAAATATCGCGATAGTATCAAAATCTACCGGTAGTAGCGCACGAGTTCCAACCCCGAGCGGATCAATAATCCCGCGCAATCTCCCCTATTATCTACGCGGGGATAACCGAATGAAGTCATTCTGGCAGCCGCGCTCCAACATGGCGCGTGTGCGCCTGTCGCTCATTTTTCCTCTGTTGCTAGTCGCTTGCTTGACTTTGGCAGCCGCAAAGTTCGAATGGAAACATCACAATAACGACGAGTTGTACGAAGTCTTGGAAAATGTGCATAAGAAATGTAAAAACATAACCCGTGTTTACCACCTGAGCGAACCATCTGTGAGGGGAGTACCTCTACACGTCATCGAGTTCTCGACTCACCCTGGCCACCATGAATTGAGTAAGTTCAATTTTTACATTCAGTCATCTACCTAGCCTTGAATTTTATTGTTTATTATCTACGTTTTTTTCTGAATACTCGTTTACGAAATTTAGAAATAAAAAGATTTTCAAAAAGTATTTTTTTGTCCAATATAATAAAACAACAACTATATAGATACTTATTCCCCTTTTTCATTTGACCAGTGACCGGGTTTTATCGTTACCGACATCACCAGACTGGGGATGTCAGTATAAAACATAAATCTACATTAATCTGATGCGAGCTTTACTAACGTATGTATGTGTTCAATATGTAAAAACGAACTTATTTACATATTAAAAAGTGGACACAACGAACAGAATATTTGTAATTACCTTAAGTATTTCATAAAAAAATGTCACAGCTTTTAATAAAACAAAACTGCATGCTCTAACATTTATCGTATATTTACATATTTATTTAATTATATTATCGCATTCCATTGGCGCCCGCAAGGCGGGGCACTTGCCCCCCCCTGGATTGATTGAAAATAGTCAAATAATGTTACATTTATTTTAAATCACTTTGTTTTAGCATAAAAAATTGTTGCTACAGTATGCCCTTCATTACTACGGTGTCCTGTCAGTTCATTCACCATACAAATACGCTACAATAAATTAAATCTAAATTGCAATAGAAAAACACTTGTTTTTTTACCACTTGAGTTTATTTTATTATGACGACTATTTTTGGTAGCTATGCTTCCATCTTCTGGTCTAAATATAAACTAAAACACAAAAATAATTATCTGTTCTATAAATAAGAAGAGGGGTAAGTAAGGGGGAAGGGGTTTAGTCAAGGGGGTAGAGTTTAACTTGCCCCTCTCTTTATTTATAGAACAGATAATTATTTATTTTGTTATTACTTGTATATTTTTATAATCCATCAAAATGATAAAATATGGAATAATATGTATTTATTTTTTATTCGGGAATAGTTTAGCTTTACATTTAGCAAAAGTATATTATAAAAAATAGTTACATTAATAAAAATAAAGCCAATTACACAATTCCACACTTATGTTATAATAACGATCAAAAACAACAAGAGATAAAAAATAAAATAAAAAAGAGTGGGAGTGTGTGTGTGTGAGGAAGGGAGTAAAAGGGTAAGGGTATGGTAAATAAAATAGATTTTGCAGGAAGGAGAAGGAATAAAGGAATAATAAGGTTTTTTTTGTTTGGTAAAAAGCTTCACAAAGTTCCGTGACCATTTTTGTTTTTTTTTAAAAAAACCCTACTTATATGTAGCGTGAGCAAAATGCTCATATATCAACTATCATGGTGCTTATATGTTTTTAAAATTTTATTTCTAATTTCCAGTGATTCCCGAATTCAAATACATTGGAAACATGCACGGAAACGAAGTATTGGGAAGAGAGCTGTTACTCGGGTTAGCGGACTACCTCTGCGAGCGCTACTTGCAGGGGGATGCTGAGATTCGCAGACTAATTCAAATCACTCGTATCCATCTCATGCCGTCCATGAATCCCGACGGCTGGCAAACCGCCACAGAGGCCGTGAGTACATACGTCATTTTCAATACCCTCTTTTGATATCCACGGATGTTTAAACCTTCGACATAAACGAAACCAACTCGGGTTAGGTTCTGTGTTCACGATCGGTCAGCGCCGTCCTTAGGGTATGCAATAGGTGTGGTGGTACAGAGCCTAGCGCCTAGTGAAGCTTATTTCTTTGTTAATTAATGTATTACTTAGTAAATACCACTTTTTCTTAAAATCTACTGTGACACGTGTTTCGATGCATCGCGCATCATTTTCAAACACCGTGTTTTTTAGCAAGTAAACAAAGTAGATTTTTAAAAAAAAAGTGGTATTTACTAAGTACGTAATACATAATTAAAAATGGATAGATTTTACCACTAAGTGACTGCCGAATCAATTAATGAAAACTTATTTCTATTTTTTTATGTAACATTCATTTGGTTGTTTTTTTTTACATAAAAAACATATTTTTGTCATTTATTTTATCAGAAATTGGATTATTAACCCTATTGATAATTTAATTGTCTAGGTGTATTATATACAAATATTATGCTTGTTCGTAAGCCCTAGAATGCTCTGAAATTCATCATCTTTTATTTAAAAACGATAATGCTTCGCGACATCTATTGGCATTTTTCATTTTTTTTTTTTTAATTAAATGTCCTGAAGTTTTGAAATATTTTTTATATAAAAATTATAAAAAGTTGGAGAAAAAATTCCCAAAAAAATGTGGAATGTGAGTTTGTTATTTATAGAAACTATGAAAGTTATTACATGGTACTTATTTTCCTATCCATATATTTTTTTAAATTTTTGACATCTCAACATAGATGAAGAAGAATATGGAAGTCTGGGCATTTACATGGCTTACGACCTGTTATAGGCTGGTTAAGTGATAACGTACTTGACTATGAAATGTCGTAAGCCATGTAACTTCCAAAACATTCATACTCTTCCTCATCTATGTTGAGATTTTTTTTAAATAATAACTTAGAGATAATCCAGATTTGTGAGTATTGGAACACAATATTTGTTTTTCAAAATAGTAATTAAACATGTTTTTGCTCAACATTCCAGGGGGCTAAAGATTATCTTATTGGAAGAACTAACAACCATTCCATCGACCTAAACAGGAACTTCCCAAATCTGGACAGAATTCTGTTTACTAAAGAGAAAGAAGGATATGGTTCAAATAATCATCTTTTACCGGAAGTTGATCGTCTCTCTCAACCAGTAAGTAGATTACTTTTTACAGATTACATTATATTATTTTTTGACATCTCATCAGAGATGAAGAAGAATATGGAAGTCTGGGCATTTACGGGGCTGACGACCGTCATAGGCTGGGTTAAGTGATCACTTTACACACATGTAACATTCACCAATTCTACCCATTATTGACAACCACACTACTCAAATTCTTGGAAGTTCTATATATATGAACCAATTTTGAAACATTATTCTTGAATCACTAGAACTTTACTAGAGACATCTATTGGTGAGATGAAAAGAAGCTTTTTATTGAGCAGAAACTCTTTTATTAGTATGTGGGGTCCGAATCCTGGATTATAATCATACACATGAGAAACGCCAGAAAAAATCTTTTTAAATTTTATTATTTAAGCTTATAATTTGACCAGATTGTTGTTAATTCATAATTACTCTTTGTATCACAAATAATAAAATATATTTATTTACAATAATTTGTATTATATCAAACAAGAAATCTCATGTGACTTGTACGCATATGCAGCGTATAAGTCATAAATTCTAGTATGAGTATGGATATGGATATGAAACTGTGAGTACACTATACATTAATGCTGTGCAACTTTTCCTTCTTGGCATTTCTTCTCCATTTCTATTTCCATACAACAGTCCTTCATCCTGAACTACTTCACTTGGATCATCAGTATCTTGTTAAATAAATCCCACATTGACACTGATGCGCCACCAGTCCTAGTGGCAGTGTGCTGAAGTTTAAAAGTCACTAGGAAAGATCTGTATCAATATTCGATACAAAAATATTTGGCTGTAGGTGCTGTAAACTCACTAGACTTTAATTTTGAATAAATTCGGCATTTTTAAAGCTGTTGTTGTCTATCCGTATTGTCAGGAAGTTTAAGTTGCAAAGAAATAAATGTAAAGTTATATACAGTAGGTTCATTGTTAAAATATTAAATTCAGTTTGGAATCGATGCCCTTTAATGCTTTAACTACATAGGGTAGATAAACAAAAATAATTATAACAAAAACATTCGGTATCATTCATTAGAAATAAAGGTTCAGAAGGAAAGTTAAAGTTATCTATTCTACGTAGTTATATCTTATCTATTCACTTAAACTGATTACCAGTTTTGCCGCCAGGTCTTTTGATATAAATACAATATAATATATACGTTTTAACTTTCACGTTCTTATAATTTAACATATTTAACTCACAATTGAAATAATAACAACAACTAAAATAACACATTTCAACAATATGTCTCTTTCTTTTATGTTTTTTAATTTATTCATATAGATTGAGCCAGAAACTCGTGCTGTAATGCGTTTGATTATGCAAGTCCCATTTGTACTGAGTGCCAACATCCACGCTGGAGATCTGGTTGCCAACTATCCATTTGACGAGAGTAGATCAGGTGCCTCTTCTAAGGAATATGCCGGAACACCCGATGATGACACATTCAGGTAAATTAACCGACCCTTTTATTTGAAACAAGCAACAATATTTTTGCTTTCCATTTCAATTAGACTTAATTTGAATAGATATAGTAATATCAACTACAGTTGAACAGTTTCATACACCTGTGGAATATGTGTGCACTAAGGAAGGGTACCAAAGGATAAATTTAAGTGTGTGTTGCATGCAGGGCACATGTACGAATGTGAAAAGCGTAGTTTGTGAAAAAAACGACTAACATTTTCATTAGAATACTACAGTTCCTCACGTTTTTCAGTATATTACAATTTCGTTCACATTACTTAGTTGGACTAAGTCTTATTAATTATTTTAATAAACTTTACTTTATTATATTTGACTGAATCAAATAGATGCAGTATTCACTCGCTCACTTTTTATGTGCAGGAAAGATCGTTAATCATGTACATCCTTTAAAACTAGTGTATACCCAGTTATTCTGATTTCTTACAGAGATTTGGCTACTACGTATGCACACCTTCATGCAGACATGTCCTCCCAGAACAGACAAGGCTGTCGCAACCCTGGTCCTCTGCAAGTGGAAGAACCCTACAACTTCGGGAAACAAGGTGGCATCACCAACGGAGCCCAATGGTACAGCTTGGAAGGAGGTACAAATTACAATTTTGTCAATTTTATAAAACCAAAACAGAAAGTTTATGTGATAGTGTGAATAATAAATACTGGCAATATGTATTGAGTTTGTAATTAAATGCCATTCCAAAACTTGGAATGGACAGTACAAACCCCAAATTCCGGTTCATAAGATTATTGTCAATATAAAATCCCTTTTGGAGCGTCACATGAAACTACTGTGAATCAATCCTGTCCAACGTTTTTTATACAATAGATAAAATAAATATTCACATTTTAAAATCTTTTCTTGAACTTAATTTTTTAACAATTTTGGATAAACATTAATAAAATAATTTGAAATTATTATTTTGAAAGAACGATCTTTTTTTCTTCATTGTTCTAAAAATTATATTTCGCATTTATAGGAATGCAGGATTTCAACTATCTGTCATCCAACGACTTTGAAATAACACTGGAATTGGGCTGTGAGAAGTATCCGGCTGCCTCCAAGTTGAAGGGAGAATGGGAAAGGAATAAAGCTGCTCTGATCGGTTTTATGTGGCGTATACACTCTGGAATTGTCGGGATGATAAGGGACCCTACGGGAAGAGGACTGGCCGGATCAGTGATCAGAGTCCGCAATATCACAGACACCTGGAGACATAATGACATACGACATGACGTCACTTCAGGTATACTTTTTTCCTCCTATTGGTCTCTTATCCGCACCCAATGCTGCATTATATAATGTAGTGCCCTATGATAATGCAGCATTTTCTCGATTATTAATTTATCAAAATGTGATGATGTTCAATTGGGTTGGATTTAAAATCTGGGCAGTCTCACAGAGTTTCTCGGTTAGAACACACTCTACATCAACTCGATTCCTGTTTTCAAACAAATATTGCTTAAGTTTACCTAAAAATTACATTCAAGTAAAATAATATTAATAGTAATATCCATTCCATATGGAGCAAATAGAGTTCCCAAACTGAATCCAGGCTCTTCTGTCGGCTCCCAGCTTCTTTGCATCCACCTAAGAAGAAAGAAAAGAAAACAAGCTTGGCAACTTCAACTAATAAATTTTCAAAATAACTTTTAATAATTTTGTTTAAAAAATATTCACTTTATTTCGATTTAGGCTGTATAATATAATGCATAATAGATTGCTATTTCAACAATTTGCAGTTCACGGAGGGGACTACTTCAGGCTCTTGACGCCCGGCTTCTATGAGGTAACGGTTCTGAAGAATGGATACATCCCGCAGACCAGAAGGGTTCGGGTTCGCAATGAGCCGTACATGCCAGCCAAGCGAGTGGACTTTGTTCTTCAACCTATTTTGGTAAACAATATGCATGCTTTAAAAAAATAAATCTTAATTGATAGTATTTTTACAGATTAATATACCCTGTGATGTGGAATTATCCCGGGTATATTACCATGGGTTAATATACCCTGTGGCATTTCTTACAATTATTTTTGACACCATTACGGGTTTTTAATCGAATATCTAAATATTACTGGTATATGTACTTAACATAAAAACAAATGGAAAATCTTTTTCACATTGAAATATATGTACATATGTAGTTTTTTATAAAAATTTGTTATTTTATAATACAAGATCTTAACCCGATGCAAATTCTACTGTGAGGTACTTTTGTAACTACAGTATTAAAAAATATAAATTATTTCAAATGTTCTAAACTAATACATTTTCTAATAGAAATGTATATTTGCTCTACGTTAACAATAGATCACACGACATAACCTATATTGTTGAGTTATTTCCTACGAATTTATTTACTTACTTCAGCGATGAACAATTCTTTATACAGTAACCCTGGATGGGATCCAGACATTTTTTATGGTTACCCAGTGACTTATTGCGACCACTTCCTATGGCATCTCTTGTTTTGACCAATGAGTTTTCTCATACTTGGGTGCTTCAGAAACAATTATGGAGCAGGGACTCTTTCAATCATTAATGACAGATTTTCAGCTCAACCCTCTATATACCGCATATATCGTATTTATAATATAAAATATTATGTCTTGATATAAATAAACCGAGTTTAACTTCAGTATTTTTCCTTTTCATAGTTATTTGTGTCCAATTTGCAACACTTCACCATCCAGACGTATTGAATTTTTGACACAAGTTTTTAGTTACAATAACAATATTTATTTTTACTGCTCTATTCTATTGTATCCATGTACGAGAGAAAATTACAAAATATATTTTTTTTGCAGTATGAGAAGCCATCTAGGAATACATATGATTCCATACTGCAGAATAACGCAGAAGAAGATAATAGACCGTGGGTCTCGGAACGCTACAAACGGCTTGCTTCCAAGGATGCTGCTCTCCAAAAATAACCGACTTGGCAAAGATTACACAGGAACCTTTCTTTTGGTATTTCTTTAATACTAATTTACAAAAAGCCTCAATTGGACTTCCATTGACATCTACGTTTATTGCAATAGCTTTTCAATCAAATCTTTCAAAGATGTCCATATTTTTTACAAACTCTTGAAAAACAATTTTTGTAAGTGTTGGTAATATTAAAAGTATATTATAAATTACAAAATCTAGTCAAATATAATAAAATATTATAGCTCTAGATCAGGGTTTCCCATGGTAGCAATGAGATTTTTGTAATTGTCATTGTCAATTTTACATTATGTTAGCTTGGATGTTTAAATTATACTTAAACTAGTAAATTTTCACACTCTTGTAACTATGTTAATAAGATTTTCAAGATTTAAAAAAGAGAGGAGATTTAAAAAAGATCTTTATACATTTGGGCAGCCCTGTTCTAGATTAAAAAATGTTAACGCTGTATATTGCAACATTACCGATCACAATTTGTTACATCACAATAAAATGAATGCATCAAATCACGCACATGTAAGTAAAAATGACTTATTCCTGTCAAGTTTTGTTACAACAAAAAAGAAACACATTATTTGTGATTTTATTAACTGGGTAAAGAGTATTACTATATTCCGGTTTTAAATTTACCATAATAAAGTATTTATTACTCTTAAAACTAAGTTATTTAAATCATACGTACTAAGTGTTTTAAGAAATATATATATAAACTCAACCATGAAGTAAGTGTCAATTTTATGCAATTTGAAATAACCAATGAGGCAGTTTGAAAAGATAGTATTAATGTTTATCATATTCTGACGCGCATGCTAAATCATTAAATAAATTAGAGTTAATATAATTAAATTACGTACTAATATAAATATATATTCAATAACATTCTTGTGGCATTTTATCAGTATCATTAGTACTACTCTATTACAGTATTTTTAATAAAATATTATATCTTGATATAAATAAATCAAGTAACTCAAAAATTTTCCTTTCCAAAGTCATTTGTGTCCAATTTGCAATACTTCACCAGCCAGACGTATTGAATTTTTGACACAAGTTTTTAGTTACAATAACAATATCTATTTTTAATAAATGTTAAGGTAGAGAAATTAAAATAATATGTGTCTATTATATTACTCATTGTCATCAAATACTATGAATGACTATGTACTTAATTTTAACTGAAATACATTATATATATAAAACATATATGAAGAAAAGTTGTATTTTTATTTATTCATTCACTAGATTGGCCATAATTTTTTTTTTAAATATCCTTCTTCTATAGAGTAGTAGCGCGTTAAGCTATCATGCTGGATGTATAATAAATAGATGTTTTTCACACAATATATTTATAATCACCCCGAGAGCTACCTGAAGAGCAGGATTAATCACACTTTTAAATTGTTGCCATATCGATTTGATGCAGTACCCTATGAATTATTTTAAGTGGACAAAAGGACCTATAACCTGAGGACGAGGAGAGCTGACCCCAGCAGTCTACAAGGACAATAAGCTGGGATGTAGCCAGGAAGAAGATAATATGTATTGAATATAAAAGTGTCATCATATCAATTCAAGAATATCATATGCACTATCAAATTCAAATAAGATGAGAAATTAATAATGACACTTGTCGTTTTGAAAAACCCTTTAAAAAAATTCTGAGTGCCAAAATTGAAAAAAAAACACAATTTTTTTTATTTATTATTTTATTTAGTTTCCTGTTTAAACATTGACAAATTATATACATAGAGATACAAAATACTAAATAAAAAGATACTTTGTAATGATCAAAATAAAACTTTTATGAATAAAATAAAGAGTTTCAATTTCTTATATGACAAAGAGCAAAAATAAATGTAAAGTACATAAATTGGAAGGGTATAATTTATGCAAAATTTATACAAATTAAGATTTAAATTTATTAATTAATCTATATATAATCTGTCATTCATACATATAAAATGATATTACCACTTTTTGTTGAAATGTATTTTTTTAAATCACAAGACCGTTGGTTCTATTCTTTTTAAAATCTGTATTAGATAAATATGATTATAAAAAATTACTTGACATATTTTGATTTAAATTAACACCAAAACACTCGAATCATTATTAATGTCAGGGTATGGCATCATTAGAGTCTTGCCTACAGGTTGACTCGCCATCTACGGTCACTGAACTGAATCGTTACTGCTTAACATGGGAGCCCTGTTCCAAGTATCTATTGCTGGAAGCAGGAACTGATGGGATTAGATAAAAATATATATATATAAATTTTAATGATTTAATTCCACTTTTACAACACTTTCATAATCATCTTGATGCAATATATTGCCAACATACTTAAATGCCATTTTTCGATAAGCAAAATTTCACTAATGAAAGTTATTTATTATTGTGAATGCAAAGAGGATCATTAAAAAATATCCCTTTCATATATATAGAGTAAATTAAATCCGATATTCCTACTGAGTGTTAATACTTAATTGTAAAGAAGAACATAGTTTAAAATATGTTAGTTAAAAAAAAAAAGTTTAGTTTCTTGAATTAATACATTATATTCAAAGAAATTAGAACTAAAGACACTGAATACATTTATGCCTTGCATAACGAACGCTGCACATAACAAACTTTCTGTTCATCCATTACGCGACTCACACAACGGACTGTATTTTACTGGAGGGAGAGTTATCCTTTTATCAAGGTGCAGTATCTGGAACCATATACCACTTCCAGCCAATGGATCAGAAAGTTATTGCCAACTTTGAAAAACTGTACACCAGAGCCCTGTTTATTAAGGTGTTTCAAAAATGTGAGTTTTGTGGAAACATGACTGTCCGAAAGTTCAGGATAGAGAAGTTTGATATTCTTATGGCAATCAGACTCATACAGAAGACCTGGAGAGAAGATTCTCAAAGGACCCTTAATTCAACCTGGAATTACTGGATCCAGAATGAAGCAGCTGAGGACACAGAAGTGATGAAGGACATCATCACGGTAAGCTGGAATTGGAGGTAGAGGAGGAGGATGTGGAGGAGCTCATTGAGGAACACCGAAAAGAGGTGTCAACTGTAGAGCTCCAATCACTTCTAGTCCGGCAACATGGTGAAACTCAAAGGGAAACTTATTTTATGCTACAGAACAAATTAATTTTTAACATATTTTGTTATCGGAAAGAGCATTTCACATACTTTTCGCATAACGAAATTGCTCCTGGAACGAATTAAGTATGTTATACGAGGGATCACTGTATGTTTATTTTGAATGTTCTGTTTGACTTATTAAACCTAAACTACTAAATCATACACACACAAAGACACACATCATTTCAAATACATACTAATTATCACTTCATTAGTTTATTATCTAAAGTCCAAACTTATAAGGTATAAACTTAAATATTGTTTATATGTTAAGAAAATTTACCTGAATGAAAGTATTTGATAATAAAAATGATTTCATAATTCTATACACACTCAAGTGTCCCTAATTCAACATGAGGACCTAAATATATATTTAATTTCACAACATTTTAGGTGTGTCAAAATCCATATTCACAAGTCTGGTTTTCTCCACATAGGAGCTATTTTTACATAAGTCATTTTGCAAAAAACAAATATGTAATATCAAGCAAAATTTAGTTTCAAAAATGGTGATCAAGCTTAATTAACACAGCATAGCGTATGCAGAAAGGGTGATTGTACCTTTACAAGTGACTTTGGTCTATTTATGGACCAAAAGCACACAAATTTTACTTATAGTTGAGTTAATTCACACAGGACATAGAAATGAAAAAATAATAATTTTTAGTCAAATATGATCCATGTACGTTGTAAGCAAACTAAAAAAACGGCTCCCACTTTAAAAAATATTATTTAACCCTTCACTGCATGACTTTTTTTTGCATGACTGCATGACTGCATTGACAATTCGTCTTCGAGAGACAAGTGAAGTTATTATTTTGGCATTCATAGCGCGTCTTTTGGCTAAATTATGAACTAACTGTATGTATCTAATCAATAACAACAAAGAATGGTTGCGTATATTTTTAAAGAACGTTTTAATACTAACTTTTGGGTATGTAACGAATTTGAATTTAACACTATTACTAGTGAAGGGTTAACTGCAGTTAAAGTGCTAATATGAAGTTTATGCATCCGCGCATTCAACTTCAAACTTCATAAATGTATTGATGTGGGAAAATCCCACAGTATCAGATATCAACATTCAAACATCAATAGTTTAGCACATGTACCCGCATATTATGTGTTACAATGATTAAGGAAAACAGTTTGTTTTTTACCACTTGAGTTTTATTATAGACTACATGTTTCAGAAGTTAAACTTCCATCATTCAGGTCTTCATAATAACTATTAGTTATTATACAGACCTGAATGATGGAAGTTTAACTTCTGAAACATGTAGTCTATAATAAAACTTAAGTGGTAAAAAACGAACTGTTTTCTTTAATCATTGTAACATGTCTTACCACAAAGTTAATGCCGAAACAATAAATAAAATATTATGTGTTAATTTAAACTCAACTGCTAATTGCACAACCCAACAATATTTTTATGTTAGCTTGTATTTAAAGCCCTTTATTCTATGAAGTCTACAACAAATTAGCATGAATTACCAGTCTAATTTAAAAAAATATATATTTAATGATTATTTTCATATCAAATTTTTAAAATCATGCACATTAGAAAGCGAATCGGATTGCGGATAAGTATTTATCAATATATTATAATTAGCACCATCACTACTGGATCCAGCAGATGCCTTAAATAAAATTCATATCACAATAGTTATATACTGTAATACCAAAATGATTTGGTATTTCCAACATGTATGTATATCATATTACAGGTTATTAATATTACATACTAATTGAAATTTATAGATTAAAACTCATTTACCAAATATTTTTTGACTTGATACATACTATGCAAGAACAAATTAGTCAAAATGAAAGTGCTATCAAGAAAATTACATACTTAGTCTTAACATACTTATACAATATGAATAAACCATATAATGAACTTTTATACAAAAGACAGTATAGAGAAGTATTAATACATGTGTATGTACATAACATTTATAACTAATTGACATATCGTAGCATTAACTTATTATGTATTTGGACAGCATTTATAATATCGTCACAAAATTTGTAATAAAAGCACTTTTTAATGCTTATTTCAATGTATTTTATAATTTGTTTATTTCAACATTTTTTCTTACTAAAAAAGTATCTCAAGAATTGGCATAAGAAATCCAAACCTAACAAAAATTGTATCCAATTCTGTGTAGTAGATGTACTCATTAGTTTACTAATTGATTCGTGCCCATTTTAAGCCAGTTAACGAATGATGCTTTAGTTATTTTGAGAGCAATTATTTTAGTGTTATTTACGAACTTAATCAAACAAAGAAAGGCACTGTACAATATTTGTCAATAGAGTTTCAATGGCGTGACCGATGGGCCATTTCTGTGTAGTAGATGTACTCATTAGTTTACTAATTGATTCGTGCCCATTTTAAGCCAGTTAACGAATGATGCTTTAGTTATTTTGTATCCAATTCTGTGTAGTAGATGTACTCATTAGTTTACTAATTGATTCGTGCCCATTTTAAGCCAGTTAACGAATGATGCTTTAGTTATTTTGTATCCAATTCTGTGTAGTAGATGTACTCATTAGTTTACTAATTGATTCGTGCCCATTTTAAGCCAGTTAACGAATGATGCTTTAGTTATTTTGAGAGCAATTATTTTAGTGTTATTTACGAACTTAATCAAACAAAGAAAGGCACTGTACAATATTTGTCAATAGAGTTTCAATGGCGTGACCGATGGGCCATTTCTGTGTAGTAGATGTACTCATTAGTTTACTAATTGATTCGTGCCCATTTTAAGCCAGTTAACGAATGATGCTTTAGTTATTTTGTATCCAATTCTGTGTAGTAGATGTACTCATTAGTTTACTAATTGATTCGTGCCCATTTTAAGCCAGTTAACGAATGATGCTTTAGTTATTTTGTATCCAATTCTGTGTAGTAGATGTACTCATTAGTTTACTAATTGATTCGTGCCCATTTTAAGCCAGTTAACGAATGATGCTTTAGTTATTTTGAGAGCAATTATTTTAGTGTTATTTACGAACTTAATCAAACAAAGAAAGGCACTGTACAATATTTGTCAATAGAGTTTCAATGGCGTGACCGATGGGCTCCGGAGTGTCTGCTTCCCGGGCGGGACTGTACTATGGCATAATGATCACTGTTGTCAGATACAGATCTGTAAAAGTGAATGATACATATGTATTCAGGGAAAAAATAAGGTATTCAATATCAATAAAGCATATTATTAAATGTTTTTGTAAAATTTAAAAACAGTATGAAGGACAGCCTTTCTCCAGACAGCTGGAGATTGGATTTATACTCGGTGAAGACAAAATGCCGCCTTTACAATGCCTGCATTGCTCCTGTTCTCTTATACGGCTGTGAAACATAGCACCTTACAAGGGGCCAGAGCAGCCATAGCTTTGCGAATAGGCTTCTTTGACTTGTGAGGAATGAAGAGATAAAGCGTAGGACGCAGCAAATCTTGGTCACAACTGTCGCCAAGAAAAGGTGATTTAGTTAGCTGGGCCGTGTACTCTGCATGCCTCCCGAGAGCCTTAATCAAGCTTGCATCTTTTACAAGGCATCAAATTTGCGCCGCCAAGGATGACCAAGTCTGAATTTCGGGACCCGGGACTGACTTGGGAGGATGCAAGAGAGCTGGTGGCCGACAGAGGAACCTGGAGACAGTTTGTAGACTCCATATGCTCCACATAGGGAACGGATATGGTAAAATATTAATATATAATAATTTTGTAATTTAATCAACAATCTAAAATATGGGCATAGCTGGGGGAAAGTACTAGTTGAAAATAAATTTGTTAAATTACCTGGCAGAGTGAATTGTTGATGAAGGGTATCTTGATCCATACTGACTTCCGTGCCAGCTTCTATAAGGATCATAGTCTTCTACCACTGATGGGTCCTTTTCCAGAATCTTAATTAAAACAAAAATAGGATTTCATTTTTTACATTTTTGAAATACAGTCACTGTGGAATCACTTAGTGAAAATAATTTAAAAATAGATATTGGATACAATATACACCTTTTGCCCTCCAACTGGCCTGGATTTTATCAGTTGAATATAACCACTCATGCTGATTGCAAAATTTTCGTTCGGATCAACATACTCCATAGGAGCTCTAAGGAGATAGCGAGGAGCTAAATTAGATTTACTGCAGAAGATGAAAAAGGACTAGACTATAAAATAACATTCAATACAAATAAAAATATTCGAAATTTTTATGAGTTTTGATATTTAATATCAATTTATTGATGAGGCATTCTTATGAATGGTGCCATTATATCATTCAAAAGATGACTTCATTCGCAAAAGAGATCTGAGATTGATCATTGATAAAATAATGCTAATAAAATACCAAATTTAATTGATTTATTTAATTTCATACCTTTTGCCTAACAATGAACATCCATCAAGAAGTATCAATACAAATTACCATATAAAATATATAAAAATATATAATTACCTCAGTCCTCGCACAAGAGCAAGTCATAGCAGAGCAGAGGAAACAGTTAATGATGAGCATCACCAGGAACATGATACCGAGTGCGATGGCTAGATATAACAACCAAGCCGGGTGGACCGAACCATCGGCGCATAGCTCTCCCACTCCTGGAAAATGTTGTTACTTGTTATATAGGGTGAGCAGCAATGGGGTCTTTACCGGTTAACTGCTAAGAGCGTCTTAAGACGCATAATTTTCTGTGAACAGAGCGTCGCTCATACAAAAATTACATCTTAAAACGCACCGTTTTAAATGGGCTTTTACTAAAGAAAATCAATTATTTAAAATGTATTGAACGCACAGTGACATCTATTGAGAATATCATTGCATACTTAGAATTGAAACAGAATTTGTTTTTACCACTTTAAACGTAAATTAAAGAGAGCTTTGTCATCGGAACAACTAATGGCGCTCAGGGTTGTCCAATAATCCCAGAGTTGCCGTCACTGCCGAATCTGATGACAGTGATTTTAGTGTCGATTCTGATTTTTAATTTGTAATTTTTTTAAATCATAGTGTGTGTGTGAGTGTATACTTTTAATATTAAACTAACATAGACAATTACTTTTGATATATTATTTAATTTTCATATTTTCTTTTACAAATTTTGTGACAACCCTGCACCATGAACAATTAATTTATGACTATGGATAAATGACTAAACGACTGGCACGCTCTTCATTTATTTGGCAAGTTTTATAAATAAACATTAATACACTTTTAATAACAATATGTTTAGAAGGTTTGATTTTTGTCGTAAAATTTGCGGCGAGCTGGGTACCGCCATACATGTACCTGCCGGCAGTTAACCGGTTAAATGTTTTAAATATCTAAAGCAAATTTTTACAATTCTACATAATTATGTTATATTTGATGTTTAAAATTTTTTATCCTTTGGCCGATGAGAGATTAGACTCTGATCAAAACATTTATTGGTTTAAGAATTTGCAACAAACATAATAATGTCACAGACAGGTTTCTTGATGACATGAAAAAAATATCTACAGTTTGTTTTATTTGAACGGCGCCAACTTGAATATTTAACTGGGTTTACATCATAGGTAATGAAAATTTTAAGGCAAAACCAACAGATATTTTGTGAAGTTTTTTTGACATCTCTGGGTTGTCTGTAACTATTCAGTAGTATTTTTTTTATAAGTGCATAAATGTTCCATAAAACATTTTTTTTAAGTGATTATAGTATACGAGTATAAAGTATAAGAGCAAATAATATATGTGAAAGATGTGACAAAATGACAACTCACTTAAAATGTCACCCGGGTCGAGGACAAAAACATTTGTTGATGCGGAAACAGAACCATCTTCTCCGGGAATAGAGCCCGTATTTCCGGAAGAGCAGTCTACTGCTACACAGCCTCCTAGAAAATTATTTAAAATGTTTCATACCACGTCATTCAATAAATTATTTTATTTTTTTAACCAGTTACTGAAACGTCATTGGAAACATTTTTATTTATAATATTTTATGAATTTTCACTCCGAAAGTTGTAGCCGAAATTTGCAAAATTAAAATTATCAATTTCTTAATAAATTTAAACCTTTTGCATCGTAGTTTCAAAATGTTTCAAGCGTTGATTTTTATAATTTTAGATTTAAATTTTACTTGGTTAATACCACTACAGTGGAATCTTGGTATACGTCTGCTTTGGAATAAGTCCAAATTGGTATACATCATATTTGGACGCGAAATATTTTGCTTGGTATACGACCTTCGTTTGGAATATGACTTGCATGTATGCAAGAACTTGTTAATTAATAGCATTGTCTGGAGAGACCAGACAATGTCACATTTTTAAAACATCGTGAGAAGGCAAAAGCAAAGTTTTTGATTTTCAGTAAAAGTCAAACTTGGTGAGCCTCAGCAGAGTCATCTAGGGAAAAGAGACAGAAAAGAGAAAAACAATAGAATGTCAAATTCCTGAAGTTTTACTGGAAGCAGACTCTCTTTCCAAACAATAACATCTCCTTCTCAGCATCATAAGCACTTGATTTGTCTCACCAAGGTAAAGTGAGATTTAATGTTCATTTATTTCACCTAAGCTATATTTAAATTATGTAGCTATGACACCCCTGTCTGACATGCCATTGTGATATGAAACGATAAAGACTTTATTTAGTTGTAAGTATTTTAAATTTAGTTAAACTTTTTGTTTAAATTCATCATTGTTTTAATCCAAATTCCACATTCATCTATTTTACTAAGCAGTGTTTAAATTATTTTATGTAACCACATCAATGTATAATATGCAACAAAACTATGATTTTTTCCACGGGAACGGATTTATCTTTTCCCTTTATTTCTTATGGGAAAAATACATTTGGTATACATTATATTTGGTATAGGTCCATGATCTGGAACGCATTAAGGACATATCCGAGATTCCACTGTATTTCTAAATAGTGAACAAAGTGAAATTCAAATAAAAAATGAATAAATGTTACCACAAAGTGAGTGTCGATTCAATAAAAGAAAAAAATCTTTTAAACTAACTTAGCATAAGTAGTACTACATTATCACAGAGATCTCTCAGTCCGTTTACTTCAGCAATGCCACTCCTGAAGAATTTTATTATTTGTAGTTGAATTGCATTGAACCTATGGTTTTGTTTTCCTCAAAACCTTTGGTTTTGGAAATAGAAATATAAAAAAATTAGGAGAAAAGCAGAAATAGCTAGGGCACTCAGGGTGTATAGTACTCATACTAGCTGTGTAAATTATACACTGCTGATCTGTACGAATCTCTTGACGTCGAATATTGGTACCAAACATAATTTTTTCCAAATATAATTTTCATATTTTAGTGTAATGAACAAGTGATTCAAATAACGTAAAAATTATATTCACACACGATTACCTTTGCATATAGCAACATCACATTGGAAATTGACCTGAGAAGAGTCAGGGAATCGGAACATAGAAGATATAGTGGCGTCAGCTCGTCCGGTACTCGGATCGTAAGTAAATGGCGATATCTCGGAATGCACTGGACATCTGAAAAAACACAACACGATTAAATGAATACATTTGGTATATTTTTATGTAAAAGCAGCAGAACAAGATGAATTAATAGAAGTTAAATAACAGCAAATTTATATGAAAAACGTACCCTCTTTCATCAATAAGTGGGACACTTGTATTTTGTTTATTGAAGGCGAAACACGACTTAACTCGGATTCCATGTGACCCTGAAAATAACATTATATCTTGATGAAACTTTTAATAAAATAACAGCACTAAAAACACTAAAAGAGCACAGCAGGAAGGGGTGAACTACATATTTTTCTACATTTTGTATCACTTTAAAATGGAATAGGGCATATTCCTTACTTCGAGCTTTGGAATTTTTTTGATAAATAATAAAAGTTCATAAATTTATTTTTATTAATATAGTTAGACTTGTTTAATTTTTTTAATATTAGGTTTTAAAAAATACGTTTTTACTGCATCTGTTATGATTTTTTGAACTGGACAACTTAAAAGTTGTATTTATGTAATAAATTCTTATTCTTTAAATAAAAAATAAAATAGCGAAGATATTTTTAGTATTGTTTATTTTTTAAACACCGGGCATTAAGTGGCTAAATCACATAATCTAGTGAGAAATAAAATTATGAGATTTTGTAAGCGCATAGTTTTAAATATTTTCCCTATACTAACCATCTGGTTTGCTCAGATCTGCCCTAAGGAAATATTTGTGTCCGTGGACAGCTTCTGTTACCCGACGGCCATTTTCATCCATTACTCTCAGAGACACGAGAGATGTTTCGTTCCTGAAAAAATAAATGTATTTCGTAATGTACACATAACATACTCACATTAGTAACCTATTCTTATTCACTGACTAGTAAACTATACTTAAACTGCAAAGCGTATGAAGACTTTTGAAAACTAAAATAATCAAAGAGAAACTTTACTTTTACCCTTGTTAACATTACCCAAATTTACAACATTTTGCCTGTGTCCAAATACTTGTTCACAAATCTGGATTATCTCCAATTATAGGAGTTATTTTTCATATTATTTTTTTGACATCTCATCAATTGTCAATAATGGGTAGAATTGGTGAATGTTATACGTGTGTAAAGTGATCACTTAAACCAGCCTATGACGGTCATCAGCCCCGTAAATGTCCAGACTTCCATATTCTTCTTCATCTTTGATGAGATGCCAAAAATAATTACCCAAATTTGATGATTTTTTTACTGTTTTTATTTGTAATTATCATCTATTATAACAACATATGAGTTTTTTTTATTGTTTTTTAACTTTCCCATACTTTGTCTTTGGCAGATAATGTCAACAATGGAATTTTTTGTAATAATGATTTTCATATGAATACAAAAAGCTTACAGTAAAATATAAAATACTTAAAAGTTTGTATGGATGAAATTTTATGGTACTGACTTTCTTTTACGGGTTTGTAAGGTGATCATTTTTTAACTTTAAATTTCCCTAGTTTTGTTATTAAAAATAAATTCTCATTTTGTCATGTAAAATTAAACTAAATAATAAGTATCCTTATATTAGAAAAGCAGACACATTCTCATTTATGAATTTGTTATAGAATAGATTTATTCTAAACATTTCCCTATTTTTAGAATTTGACAAAATTCTTTGATGTAAATAACAAGTAAATTATACAACAAGTCAATGTTTTCACTCTAGTACTTAACTGTGCAAAAATAAACAAAAATGTGTCTATCTCCAATTCATCCATTGTGTATGTAGTTCGGCCGTCCCAACATAAAACACAGTAAGGGAATTTGTTTTTGTAGTACGTTTTTTTTGCATTTTTGGACTAAGTAGAATCTACTTAGTCCAAAAATGCAACCAAAAAAACCTACTACGAAAAAAAATTTCCTTACTGTGTTTTGAGTTTGGACAGCCGAGTTCCTTTTGATAAGGATATACCATAAATGTAAATGTAAATTACTTGGAATTTCTGAATCCAGCCTTCCCGCAGGTGATGACATAGAACTTATCATCGGCCAGTTCCAAGGTTCGGTGAACTCTTACGGCCAGGGGAACAGATCGTTCTTCAGTTTTCTAAAATCAATAAAAATATGTACATTAAAACGTATTTCATTTCTACAAATTCATCTGTTAATAAAACAATGGTTTGAATTCTAAACAATTCTTTAACCAATAAATTACTTAGTATTGTAAATAAAATAAATCATTTCAATTAACTGCTTAGTTTAGTGGCAGAGAAGTATGGCGTAGAATCAAAGGGTCGAGTCATGCAACAAATGATTATTTTAATTTTCTAAATATAATCATTAATATTTTTGCAATAATTTCCTCTATTTCTTATTTGTTGTTGAACCTCAAGGGACTAATAGGACTTACACGAGTTTAACATACATGATCATACATATGCAGATTCAAGTGTCCTAACCGTCTCTACTAATTTCCTTGCCCACATAACAATGGTATCCTTCACCCTACTTCACTTAAGTCATCTGTATCCCATAAAATATATTACACTCTTAGATTGAAGAATCTGGAGTGCTGGACCAATCACAATTCCTTCATAAAGTTTAATTATCAAGTTAAAACTATAAAAATCCATTGCGTTGCCCTTCCAACCATTGGATTAGGAGAGGATAAGAAATAATCATTTGTCGATTGTATAAATATGTGCATTGATACAAATCAAACCCAAAATACCTGTTATATTTTTAAATGCCACCAGAACTGGTATTCTTTATTTTGTGGTCTAGCATTAAATTCATGTATGATAATGTAGCTTACGACACAAGTAACAGTTCTTCACAGTGGATGAGTTTCAAACCAAAATATTTGAATTAGATTGGCACTAATAATTTATCTATGTATTTAGTTGTTAAATAAACACATATGTTTTTATATAATTAATTTCTAACTGTGAGCACAAAAAGATAACTAATTTCAAATTCAAAATGTTCATGAATACAGTAATAACACATTAATAACATGTAGATTTAAATATATATATTTATATGTAAGGTAAATACAGATACACACCCTCCCACTCACCCCCTCATCGAGTTATTGACATTACTTATTTAGGCAATTTTGTATGTGAATATTATCTGATAATAGACATATTTATATTTAAATTCTGTGAAACCCATTTGCATCCCACGAAAATACTGCGTACTTATATTAGCAATGATAATATCATGTGAATGTTTATATTTGTTGAGTGCACTTGTTACATTCAATATTTTTCTACAGTTTTTCCTGGTATATATATATATATATATATATATATATATATATATATATATATATATATATATATATATATATATATATATAATTATATATATATATATATATATATATATATATATATATATATATATATATATATATATATATATATATATATTTGTGAAAATTCAATGAATCATGCTTATGCTTAAAATATGTTATTTGACCATATTATGTTTAGTCAAATACGCTATTATTTGTATTACAACAGAGCAACTCGGCTGTCCAAACTTAAAAAAAAAGTAAGGGACCTTTTTTATACGTAAGTTTTTTTTGCATTTTTGGACTAAATAAAATCAACTTAGTCCAAAAATGCAAAAAAACCTACTACAAAAAAATGCCCCTTACTGTGTTTTGAGTTTGAACAGCCGAACTAACAAATTGTTTTTCGAATTTTTGGGATAAAGGTATGTTAAATAAAAATCAACTAAATATATACCCAAAAAATTAAAGTACCATAGTAAACCACCCTATAACGTACAATCGTATAAGGTTTTCACCTTATAACATTTGCAGTTGTTTTTTTTGTATAATGGTGGTCCCCCCTATAACGCAGTAGGTTCGTATATTCGGTCATAAGTAATTACCGTCGGTTAAAGTGTAAAAATACGATTAAAAAATATTACCCCCTATAACGTTCCCCCGAAAACGCGGAACCTATATCAACGTTTTAGGGGTGTTTACTGTACTCAGAAGTTGACGTTTAGGTAGTGTTGCATATAAAATAATGTAGTCGTCACTGTTATCAGCAACATGGCGAAGTTTTTTTTTTAAAGTTTTTGGTCATACTTAAAATAGCATCAAAACACGCGATAGTATCTTGCAAATTCAAAAGATTTATTATTATTGTGGTTTGAGAATTGGTTTTTCTCAGTTAGAACAATCGAAAGTCATAATATCCCACAACCTTGTGATTATGAATGGAATTTACAAGATTTGTTTAAACAGATATAACTGTGCAGGCGCATATTAATATAGTAATAAGCTTAATAACTTTGGGAACTATGGTGCTATGCGTAAGTAGGTACCAATTATTATGTTGCAAGTTACGTAATCAAATGTTGTTTATTAATAATTATTTAATATTAATTACACGCATTCGCTCACATTAGTGCGATGTTGTAACGTTGTAGAACATCGTAAAACTATTTATGTTTTTAGGTCAATTTTCAATGAAAGAGAAACGCATTAAATTCTCAATATGAACAATATAATGGAATATTTATCAAATAAATTATTTTGATCACCTAATATATATGTCTCCATGATGAGAAGTTTGGTCAAAAGATTTATGGGTCCACCGTTGGATAATCATTTGTTGATCGCATAAACACATTGATTATATTATTATGATTATTATAAATTGAAATGCATTCGTGATTTATGGATTAATCATATTACCTTGTATTAAACGTATATTACACTTATTACCTTGGACCGGTACCTAAGGTAACCGATTGATTTGTAACGATCAAGTAACACTGCACTAATGCAATGCAGTGCCCTGCGCACCATTCGGTACAGATAAGAGTCAGTAGACGAACATTAATAATGACAAAAATAGTAATATAAAATTAATGAATATTGTAAGAATTTTTTGTGCCATGTCGGCTACCGTAGTGCAGTAGTTAGAGCGTTTGGCTACCGTGTAGGAAGTCTCGGGCTCGATTCTATTCAAGTTATATTTTACCAGAATATTTTTTACATAATATCTCCTTGGACTAATACCTGAAACTGGAACTGATCACCTTTTATTTTTGTAATTTACGATGGAGACAATAATACGTCGACGCAATGCAGTGCCCTATGCAACATTGGGTGCAAATGAGGGTAAGAAAAAAACGATATTACGAGTAAATTAATTTTTTTTATCTGTATTGTTTTTTTGGCAATAATATGTTTTTATTGTAGAGTTAACAAATCCACATTTTTTTTATTATTCAAACTATTTTCTGATATTTGCTATGATAAAAACCGTAAGAGTAAAAAAATATACGTGTAACATAAATAAGCTACTTAAATACAAATAAATATGTATTTTGGTAGCAGAAAAATATGCACGCACGCAGATATTTATTTCTTAATACTAATCAAATCATATAACTTTTCTATTATTTATTGATTCGGCATTAACTTTGTGGAATGACATGATTATTTTAATGCAATTAAACACTTGAATAATCCACTGAATTGAGTTTTATTTTTATTTACGACTAGTTTCGAAAACGACAATTGTTTTCATCTCGATGAAAATAAAAATAAAACTCAATTCAGTGGATTATTCAAGTGTTTAATTTAATTAAAATATAACTTTTCCATGCGATTCACCTAGGAAAAGCTTGTTAAGAAAAAAAATATGTCTCCTGAAAACCCTTTTGTCATAAAATTCTCCGTTAGTCTCAAAGAACTACAAATGAATGCGCATCACACGGTGCGCATTCATTTGTAGTTTGTAGCGCACAATGCAGTGCCCTATGCAACATTGGGTGCAAATGAGGGTAAGAAAAAAACGATATTACGAGTAAATTAATTTTTTTATCTGTATTGTTTTTTTGGCAATAATATGTTTTTATTGTAGAGTTAACAAATCCACATTTTTTTTATTATTCAAACTATTTTCTGATATTTGCTATGATAAAAACCGTAAGAGTAAAAAAATATACGTGTAACATAAATAAGCTACTTAAATACAAATAAATATGTATTTTGGTAGCAGAAAAATATGCACGCACGCAGATATTTATTTCTTAATACTAATCAAATCATATAACTTTTCTATTATTTATTGATTCGGCATTAACTTTGTGGAATGACATGATTATTTTAATGCAATTAAACACTTGAATAATCCACTGAATTGAGTTTTATTTTTATTTACGACTAGTTTCGAAAACGACAATTGTTTTCATCTCGATGAAAATAAAAATAAAACTCAATTCAGTGGATTATTCAAGTGTTTAATTTAATTAAAATATAACTTTTCCATGCGATTCACCTAGGAAAAGCTTGTTAAGAAAAAAAATATGTCTCCTGAAAACCCTTTTGTCATAAAATTCTCCGTTAGTCTCAAAGAACTACAAATGAATGCGCATCACACGGTAAATACATAAAGCAGCCGTTATAAATCATACCATTAT